>NW_028139391.1:35412-58571 GCF_965202585.1 Thalia democratica | reverse complement strand
TTAGCAGATTTTTTAATTAAAAATAACTAGAGAAAAAAATATTACTTAACAATATTAATAAGTCTGCTACACCGTTAAAGTTTTTAATTTTAAGCTAAGGCCATCATTAATTTTAAAAGTTAGTTTTAGTAACTAAATATTCTCTGATAGTAGTATATATGTTGTTAGTTAGAAGTTAGTATGCTGGTTTATATTCAAGATAGTTTGAAATCGGAAGAATCTTATTTGGAGAAATCTCTCAAGTATGATTACCATGGAAACAAATACACGCTTTTTATTGGTGGATTGGACCCTGGTTCAAGTGAGTTTGAAATTATGAAGAAAATTGAAAGCATTGGTATCACTGATATAATTGATGTCAAAATTCAAAGAAACGAGTTTCTTCTGTCAAAAAGATACGCTGAAGTCCATTTGTTTTCTATTGAATCTGTAAAGTTGATTAAACAAAGATATGCAGATAAGAAAAATGTATACCCATTTAATACCAAAAGTAAAAAATTTCTAGAAGAGTATCATTTGAAAAAGTTGTATTTGGTAGAAAAGTTTAAAAAGAAGATACAAGTAAAAATATATAGACAAAAACTGCTGAAAACTTCGGATAATGTAACATTGAAAAACGAAGTAAAAGTTAATTTTAAATGGAAAGAAAAAACTTTTGCAATTTTAATCGGGTGTACAACAAATGTTAGAGATAATAATGATAACCAGAATGCTTTTCAAAAGACACTAATAAGTGATGGAATCACAGATGTACTCAAAGTAGAAATTGAAAAGTCCTTTGCTGCTATTCACTTCAGTTCAATGACCTCTGTGAACCGTATTCTTAAAAAATATTTCGATGATGATTGCGTCCGTTCATTTTCAACTAAGAATAAGAAATATTTTGTTGAAAATACAAAAATAATTGAACGTTGCTCAAACAGAATCTGTTTTTTTAGAAAGTTTTTATACATTACAGATATTGTAGACAGCTTAGTAACGTTATCAAATAGAGAATCTAAAAGAAAAAAATTGAATTATTCCTCAGTATTTCCTTTTAGTTTAAGTTATGATGCACAATATGAATACAGACACTCTGAAACTTGGTTTGGTACATCATTAAATAGAATTAACGATACTAAAAAAGCATTTTTGCCATCAAAACTAAGTTTTATAATTGAGGATAAATTTCTTACTGATTTATTAAAAAGTATTAAAAAATGGATTTCAATATCACTTGTTGAGCTGTTTAGTAATAACAATCTTTTTGAAAATCCACAAACGATTGAGTTGAATGTCGGGTTCAAGTCGGAAAGATGGTATGAATACGTGAAAAGTTTTCTAACCTATTTTGAAGAAAAGAACTACAGTGAAGTTCGATGGAATTTTGTTGAATTTTTAAGTAAGTTACCTTCTGCTGGTAGGTGTTTTGAAAATATTTTAAGAATTACTTGGCCTGAAGTTTCTATAAATGAAGTAGATTTTTGTGCTGATGGAATGGAAATTTTGAGTTGCTTCCCAATAAACCGATCACTACCCAACGTAAAAAGTGTGGTAAAAAGAAACGCCATTTAAACAAAGAACAGTACAAGAAATATGTCAAGCCTTTGAAAAGTAAAAGGGTTAAGTTTGAAACGTTTAGATAAGTTAAGTACAACTTAATGCACATTTGGACTTGCTCAACTTAATAAATATAAAATTGTGCTTTAGTATTATGTTATAGAACCTGATATTAGCTTTGTAATGTAAACTTGTCGGTAAAAATTGTTTACTTTATTTTGTATAATTTACTCTTATACTTTTTTTTTTGTGATATTTTTTCTAAATGATAGTAATGCTCTTTTTCTTTTATGTCAACCAAGAAGCATTTAAAATTTTATAAAATAAAGACTTCATACAATGAAAGTAAAGAAGAAATTTAGTTTTTAGTCGGCACAAAATCATTTGAAATGTTGTAAAAAAAAAATTCATAAAATTTCTTTTTTTTAATTAAATATATTTAAAACTTAATATAACTAATAACAACATAAATTGTTAATGATTTTTATTTGCTAAACTGTAAAAGGGATCTTCAGTTACAGTCTAAATATTATTCAAATAGAATCCTACTTTAGCACAGTTAAATCTTGAATAATTAATCTTGTACTTTTGTTTCCATATTTTAAAGTAAGTTGAGAACTATTTTTGTTCAATTTAGAACGTCAAATATAAATTTTAATATAATTAATACATGTTTTAGAAAGTAGTGAAAAATTATAAACTGTTAACTTTAATTGGTGAAAATATCTTTGTTAAAACTAAATTAAACGTAAACAATTTATAGAGTAGAAAACTAGTAAAATTAGTTTTTAAAAGATGTTTTAAGCATTTCTCGAATATCATTAACTAATGATATTTCAACCATAAAAGTTTTTTAATGCGTATTACAATGTAGACCAAAATTAATATTATAACATTAAATTTTATATAAATTAACTGATGATTTTGTTTCTATTTCCATGGTAGTGATACGTGGAAGCAAACTATTTGAAAGTCCAAATCAAAAACAAATAGAAATATATTTATGTTTTTTTGTAAAATATTTTATTTTTATGTCAATTTTTGTAAATGTTTGTATATTTTTGACTTTAGTGTAATCGTTCAACAAAAAAAAATATTACTTTTGTTTATTATAAATATCAAAATCATGGATTATGTTTTTTTTTTGGAACTCTTTCAGCAAAATAAGATGTGTTACTGTAAAAAGTAAATACAAACATATATTTGCTACACCTGCAAAAGAATTTACGATTTCTGCTTAAAATGTAAACAAAAAGACGAAAATTATAATATTGAAGATTTGAAGGAAATCGAACAAAAATGTCCGTTATTTTAGACAAGCGGACATTATTTTCATTCACACTGTTTCGATGCAAATAACAGCAAATGTCCCGAATGTGGAAAGACGATTGCTTGGACTTCGAAACTAAATCAAGAAGATACAAGTGAAATGCAGAATGAAGAAAAATTCAAACCGGATATTATTGAGTTGGAGCCGAGCATTGAGTTGCCTTTAGACTCAAAAATTGAACTTTAGTATTTGACAATTGAATAAAAATGTAAGACGTGCTCAAAAAATACTATAATACACGATGCAAGAAAGTATGAAATAGTAAAAAAGAAATTTAATTGAAACTTTGATTTATTCGTCTACTTATTTTTTTTTTTAATATTTCATTTCTCTCTCTTTCAGCCTTTTAGGTATTTCTCTTGTAGGTATAAAACTGATATTTGTCGCGTCATTCGCAAACTCCACTCAATCATAGTTGATTATATTCAAGATAATTAGCGCTCAGAAGATGTGTTAAAACTTTGTTCTAAACCAACTAGGTGTACAACATACCTTTTGGGTTCATATCCTTGTCGTCAATTCTTAATACATGTTCAAATTGGCTGAGGCGAGTACATACACTTGCCTGTTGGTGATCTTTGTAAGATCTAAGAATCGAGTTTTAAGAATAAGGCATCGTATGTGGAAAGTGTTGATTTTTCTGCGCACTTATTATGGTCCGTGTTACCGTAAATAAAACTTCGATCATCGTAAATTCTGGCATTTAGTCGAATAAATAGAAGTTTTACCAATTTGACAGTATTTATTTAAATTATGTTTCTCATTGTTAGTCTTGTAGTCTTTAAACTTGTGCACTTTCTTTGTTTTAGTCGATAATTCTATACCAGGTTTAATTAAAGAGTTTAGAGATTACTAAAATCATGTTTTAATAAGTTGTGAAAACCATGAGGAAATGGTTAAGGAGACTTTTAACGTTTAATTGTGAAAGTTTTTTTATTTTCAGAGATGAATCAATTAAACTTAAATTAATTATATTATCTACAATTTGAAAACTGAAAAATGTTTTAGTCTATCTTTTAAATTAAAAAAAAAACGTTATAACACAAATTTATATATTAAGTATAAACATACAATTTTCAATAGCTGTGATATCGTATTCTAAGAGATCTAATATTTTTAAATTTAAAATTAATTTGGTAAAAAAAAATTAACTGTTAAACTTGTCAAGCTAAAATGTTATTCTAAATTTTTCAAACATTAAACAAGTAAAGCTTTTGAACTTTCATATAATATTTAAACTTAAAACCAACATTCTACTCAGTTACTGATGGAATTTAATTAAACGTTTTGTCACTAAAGAGTTTTCTAAAAAAAAACATGTTTTGATAAATCATGAGGATAATTGAGGTAAACTAAGTAAAAAATCTTACATTAACGAAGTCAAATATTACTAATTTATGATTGTACTTTTAACATAAATTTGCCATTTTTCAACACAGACTCAAAAATTAAGAGCCTTTATTTAAACTAAATAATATTTAGCTCGTCTTAGTATTTAAACTTACAAAATGATCATATTTTTTCTTTACTTTTACAAAAAATAACTAAATAATATTCTAAAAAACAAACATTTAAAACTCTATAGTTCGTTCCACAAACACTTAAGTTTTTAAATTAAAACTCTACAAAGTAAAAAGAACTGTTTAAAAAGGTTTTTATCTTAGATTTTATTACAATGTTTACAGGTTAAATAACATTAAAAATGTTTTGTTTTTGTTTTCACTAAGTTTTGTGTTAAATACTTTTTAAGTTAATATTTTTAAAATTAAATTAACAGTTTTATTTTCAGCTAAACATGTCAAGACTTGAGTTTTTTTAGATTAATTACTTTAGATTATAACTCTAGATTATAACATCTAAAATTGGTAGATGTTGCTAAATGGTTGTCTAGAATTAAAACTTTTATTTTAAGTAATTAAGTAATTTAATTAATTAAATATGTAGATAATAGAAAAGAATTTAGTAAAAATAATGTTAAGGTATCAGCTTAGGTATTAAAGTTTAAATTTTAGTGATTTTTAATTTTATTCCAATAAATTATGTGCACTATGTTATATAAAAAACAAATACAGACTTAGTGAAAATAAGAAAATAAAAACCAAAATAGTTAAAACAATAAATTGAAATTTTTTTTTTGACTAAATACAGTTTAAAGTGCTTAGAAAAAATGTTCGTTTTAAAATTTACTTTTTAATGATAAACTTAAAAAAAAGTTTTTTATCAGTTTTTTCATGTGGATAGATTTTTAACACCAATAAATTTTGTTTATGTTCTAACTTTTTGCAATATGTAAAGCATTTTCATAGATTTTTGTTGTGCTTACAAGATATCTTTAAAAAAATTACTAATGTTAAAAACGTTACTTAGCAATTATAATCCTACTTATGCATGTTCTACATCTTTCAACTTTAAGTCAAGGTCATAACAAATTTCATTTGACTTCAGTTACCATTTGTTCACTTAGTCAAAAACAAAGTTAAATAGCTTTTCTAGCATGAGTAATCTTCAAATTAATTTGAAACTAGAAAATTGTCATTGGGACAGATCTCTTAAGTATGATTACCATGGAAACAAATACTCGCTTTATTGGTGGATTGGACCCTGGTAGAAGTGAAGTTGAAATTGTGAAGAAAATTAAAAATATTGGTGTCACTGATATAATTGATGTCAAAATTCAAAGAAACGAGTTTCTTGAGTCAAAAAGATACGCTTAAGTCCACTTGTTTATAATTGAATCTGTAAAGTTGATTAAAAAAAGATACTCGCGGAAGAAAAATGTGTACTCATTTAATGCAAAAAGCAAAAAAATTCTGGAAAAATTTTATTTGAAAAAGTTGTATTTGGTAGAAAAGTTTGAAAAGGAATTACAAGTTGAAAATTATAGACAAAAACTGCTGAAAGTCACAGATAATTTGAAGTTGAAAACCGAAGAAAAAATTAATTTTAAATGGAAAGAAACGCAATTCGCAGTTTTGATCAGGACCACAAGAAAAGCTACAGATGATGCTAAAAATAGATTAGCATTTAAAATTATACTAGAAAATGATGGCATTACAGATGTACTCAACCTAAAATTTGAAAAGTCTTTTACTGTTATTTATTTTGGTTCAATAAATTCTGTTGAAATTGTTCTCAAAGAATATTTAGACGACAATTGTGTCCGCTCGTTTTCAGAAAAGAATAAAAAATATTTTATTGAAAACCCAAAAAATTTAAACTGTTGCATAAACAAAAACTGTTTTTTCCTTAAGTTCTTAAACACTAGAGCTATGGTAGATGAATCATTAAAAAGAAAACAAATGAGTATGGTAACAAAAAATTTCGAAATGAGTAAATATCATTTCAAAGGTGAAAAAAACTACCTTACTGATTTACTAAAAAGTATTAAAAAATGGATATCAATGGCGCTCAGCGAAAAGTTTTGTAACAACAAGCTTTATGAGAGTCCATCAATGATTGAGTTGAATGTCGGGTTTAAGTCGAAACCATGGTACGAACAAGTAAAAAACTTTTTAATCTATTTTAAAGAAAAGAACTACAGTAGAGCTGAAAAGTATTTTGATTAATTTTCAAGTGAATTATCTCGGGTTTCTAAAGGTTTTCTAAAGGTTAAAAAGTTTTTTGCTACTGGTTTGGAAATATTGAGTTGTTTCCAAGATAAACAGGTCATTTATCAACATGAAAATAAGGCCATGCAGAAAAAGTATACAGGAAATATGTTAAGCCCATGAAAAGTATAAACATTAAATATAAATTGTTGAAATAAGTTTTGATGAGATCAACGTCATGATATACATTGATAGGTCACAATTGTTAAGCACTAATTTGTTATAAAATTTGTTATTAATTTTTGCAAGGTATAACTGTAAGTAAAAAATTGTTTACTTTAACTTGTACAATTTGATTTATTATGTTTTAATTCTAAGTGTTTTTAGTTCTTATTGTTTTATAAAATAAGAGTTGTATTTATTTATATTCTGCACAAAGGAATTGTATTTTTATAAAATAAATACCTTATACAATGAAATACAAAGTGAGTGTAGTTTTATTATCTAGTAGATAAATTAACGTATCTGCTATGAGTATTTTCTACAAACATTATATTCGAAACTGCAACTAGAACTATAAAATAAGGCAATTGAATTCGTTTTTACATTTTTAAAATAATAAATACCTTAACAAGACGTGTTTTAAAACTTATTTTTTGAATTTTAATAACTAACCAACAAGTAAAAAAAGTATCGAAGTTATTTTTATCGAAGTAAAGCTTAAAACTACATAAAACTTGCTGAGTGTGAAACAATTAAGTTAATTGAAAAAATATGGTGTATTCTACGGTTTTGAACTTTTTCTTTAACTTATGATTATCTAATCAAGAAGCATTTAAATAAGGTTAAACTATCTTTTCAATAACATCAAACACACTAACAATGTTAAACAAATATTAAATGAATTTAAAAAATCAATTATATATTTGTCGCTTTGCTAAAATTATATGCTTATATTAAACTATTTTTTGGGCTAAAATTTCTATACTTACTTTATATTTTTTAACTAAAGTGAATTTGCTATAGATTACTATATTGTTCTTTTAACAATTTTTGTTTTCTTGCAAGATTGTTTTTGTAAGCTGTTAACAATGTAAGAAATGATATGCATCGTGAATATAACAGCTTTTATATAATAAATTACAAAACTTGCATAATTAACTGAAGTTTCTATATAAAAAGTAATTAAATCTAAGGTAACTAAATACCGTAAACTTTTTTTCTTTACACTTTAATAGATGTTTTTAAGTTCGATCTCTGTTTTTTTTTTTATTACACGATTAGTTTATTATATACAACAAAATTATCAACGCTCACGTATTTCGTATAAAAAAAATTTTCGGATATCGAGCTACTTACTACATACCTCTTTTATTCTTTATTAAATTAACTAACTAACTACATATAATAAATAACTAATAATTTTTTATGGATTAACTTTATTTAATGGATTTCATGTACTTTTTGACTTATTATTGTAAGTTACTTATTTACAGTCGTCATTCATAGCATCATATATTTATTTTCTAAATTTATTTATTAATTAGCGTTTGCGCTTTTATGGATAAAGCCTACATAATTGGCGGTTTGAAAGTAGTGTGCGTGCATTCTGTTGACTTATACTTTTGTTTAAATTTTGACGCCTTAGGGAAAGTAAAATTTTGCATAAGTGTCCAACAAAGTCTTTGAAGATTTATTTATAAAGAACAGTTGAAAAAATACTTTAAAATGGATTTATTTTGTTCAGAAGTTTATTAATTTTCAACTCTCTAGAAAGCTGAACACTAAATAAATCTAGCAATATATTAGAAAACTGATAAACTATAAAATATACAATAACCAGCATAATTTAGATTTATTAAGTACCATCGAAAATTTTATGCTTACTTTTCAAAACTTATACAAGTTGTAAATATTGTGATATATTCATACCAACATTTTAGTTTAAAATCTTTTTTTTTTATTAGTAATGAACTTTTATGGATAGTTTCATCACAAAACACGAACTCAACAATAAAAATAAAAGTTTTTATACTCAAACTTTAAGTGTTCATAGACGTGTTCAAAGAGCAGTAAAAATGTAACATGAACAAATTTAGATTAAAAAAGATTTGTTTTTAACATGAAGCTTCCATTTTCAACTACAAAATCAAAAGAAGCTTAGCTGTTGTTCTAAGCCGAATGATACCTTACTAGGTATAATCGAAATGAATACATTTAAGATGAAAATTACACGTGTATTAAGCTAAGTTAAGTTACTAAGAAATAAAAACTTTATATTTAGATTTACAAAAATTTGCGTTTTTGAATTAAATAAATACACAAAAACAAACCTGCTTAATAAATTATCGTATATTTTATGTGTAAGCGGAAATAAAAGCAAAAAAGTGCATTTTAATATTAGGCTTAGATAATCGTTTTGTTTTTATTTTTAACTATATTATGTTTTAAATTTGCTGTTAGTAAATTTAACTTAAATAAACACTTTTGTTTTAAGTTAAATATATAAATGTTAAAAAGTTTTTACTTTATCACTTATACTACATTTAAAATTGGTAAAATTTATTAAATTACTATGGGTGTCTAAAATTTTATACAAAACTTTAGTTATTAAATAACTATTTAAATTAATTAACATTATTAATGATAAGAATTTAGTAATAAAACGTGTAAGTAACAGCATAGGCATTATAATTTAAAATTAGTGATCTTTCATAATTTCAACAAATTGTGTGCACTATGTCATATAAGAAAGCATGTACAGATTTAAGTGAGGTTGAAAAAAAATATAAAATAAAAATGTATATTCGTATTTTGATTCAATATAAGTTGCAGTAATTAAAACATAAAACATTGTTGATTTTTAAATGCATTTTTTATTGATAGTTTTTTTAAATGTTTTTTATTAGTTTTATCACGTAGGTAGACTTAAAAAACCAATAAACATTGTTATTGTTCTGAATTTCTGCGTTATGTAAAACAAAATTTGTAGATTTTGTAGTGCTTAGCAGATTTTTTAATGTAAAATAACTAGAGAAAAAAATATTACTTAACAATTATAAGTCTGCTTGTATACTTTCTACACCGTTTAAATTTTTAATTTTAAGCTAAGGCATTCATTAATTTTAAAAGTTAGTTTTAGTAACTAAATATTCTCTGATAGTAGTATTTATGTTGTTAGTTAGAAGTTAGTATGCTGGTTTATATTCAAGGTAGTTTGAAATCGGAAGAATCTTATTTGGAAAAATCTCTCAAGTATGATTACCATGGAAACAAATACTCGCTTTTTATTGGTGGATTGGACCCTGGTTCAAGTGAATTTGAAATTGTGAAGAAAATTGAAAGTATTGGTGTCACTGATATAATTGATGTCAAAATTCAAAGAAACAAGTTTCTTCTGTCAAAAAAATACGCTGAAGTCCATTTGTTTTCTATTGAATCTGTAAAGTTGATTAAACAAAGATATGCAGATAAGAAAAAAGTATACCCATTTAATACCAAAAGTAAAAAATTTCTAGAAGAGTATCATTTGAAAAAGTTGTATTTGGTAGAAAAGTTTAAAAAGAAGATACAAGTAAAAATATATAGACAAAAACTGCTGATAACTTCAGATAATGTAACATTGAAAAACGAAGTAAAAGTTAATTTTAAATGGAAAGAAAAAACTTTTGCAATTTTGATAGGGTGTACAACAAACATTAGAGATACTTATAATAACCAGAATGCTTTTAAAAAGACACTAAAAAGTGATGGAATCACAGATGTACTCAACGTAGAAATTGAAAAGTCATTTACTGCTATTTACTTCAGTTCAGTGACATCTGTGAACCAAATTCTAAAAAAGTATTTCGATGATGATTGCGTCTGTTCATTTTCAAGTAAGAACAAGAAATATTTTGTTGAAAAAACAAAAACAATTGAACGTTGCTCAAACAGAATCTGTTTTTTTAAAAAGTTTTTATATGTTATAAATCTTGTAGACTGCTTAGTTAAGTTATCAAACAGAGAATCTAAAGGGAAAAATATGAATTTTAGGTCAGCATTTCCTTGTAGTTTAAATTATGATGAACTATATGGTACATCATTGAATACAATTATCAATAGAAAAAAAGCAAACTTTGCCAACAACATTAACTTTTAAACAAATTGAGTATAAATTTCTTTCTGATTTATTAAAAAGTATCATAAAATGGATTTCAATATCACTTGTTGAGCTGTTTAGTAATAACAAGCTTTTTGAAAATCCCCAAACGATTGAGTTGAATGTCGGGTTCAAGTCGAAAAGATGGTATGAATACGTAAAAAACTTTTTAATCTATTTTAAAGAAAAGAACTACAGTGAAGCTCAATTGTATTTTTTTGAATTTTCAAATAAGTTATCTCGTGTTTCCGGAGCGTTACTTCTGGGTTGGTGCTTTAATGATTTTTTAGGAAGTTTACCTGAATTTTCTAAAAACGAAGTAGATTTTTGTGTTGATGGATTGGAAATTTTGAGCTGCTTCCCAAATAAATCGATCACTAAACAAGGTAAAAACCGTGATGAAAAGAAAAGGCATGTAGAAAAAGTCCAGTTTAAGAAATATGTCAAGCCCATAAAAAGTAAAAAGATTAGGTTTTAGATGTTGAAACAAATTATAATAGGATCAATTTGACTTACTTTGATAAAAGCTACATTTGTTTTATGTTATAAATTTACTTATGTCTTCGTAAAGTAAAATTCATTATTATACTTTGTATATATGAGTTTTATTTATACAATTATGTTTATACTAAATTTGTCTTAAGTTGTGCATTAGTGTTATGTTATAAAATCTGATCTTAACTTTGCAAAGTAAAGTTTTTCGGTAAAAATTGTTTGTTTTATTGGCATAATTTACTGAGATATTTTTTAACTTTAAGTTTGTAAAACTGTTTTTTAAAATGCTAGTAATGCTTTTTTTTTCCTTATTCTAATCAAAAGTCATTTATAATTTTATAAAACAAAGATTTAATAGAATGAAAATATAAAAGACAAATAGTTTTTTTTTAGTATATAATGAAAATCATCATGAATAAGATTTTTTTCAACATCTTTGTTATTTATTGGAATTCGCTATAATTAAATAAAATAATATGTAGTTAAACTTTATCATCCTTTGTATAACTTTAAAACAATAAATACCTTCACAAAACCGATTAAAAAATAACTAGTGTTTAAATTTTTGGTTGCTGGCATTTTTCTAGTAAAATTTATCTTAAAGAACAAATTTTAGCTGACTAATACGTGTCCAAAAAATGTTTTTTGTTTATGTAGAGTTCAAAACAACTTGAAATCAGTCGAATTTCTAACAGATAAGTTAATTTACCAAATACGACAATTTTCACAGTTTTGAATATGCGTTCTCGTTTTAATTTTTTAATTACATAGCATTTAAATAAAATATATCCTTTTTAATAACATTAAGTATAGTAACAATGTTTATTAATATATACATAATTAAAAAAAACAATACGTCACTGTGTAAATAAAACATGCATCTGTTTTAATTCAGTAATAAAACTTTTATACTTACTTTTTTTTACTTAATTCAATATAAATAGCTAAATTTTTCATTAACTTTTTGTATTTCTTACAGATTTTGCCTATTTTATAAGTTGCTAATTATATATTTTATAATGCGCATCGTGAACATATCAATTTTTTAAAGAAAACTTACAACATAAAGTTTGCTAAATTAACTGAAATTTATCTTAATTGCATAGGTTATAAAGTCTAAGAAAACTGAAGGTTAGTGAATTTTCTGTATTTCTTGATTGATGTTTTTAACTTCGTACCCTACTTTATTTTAATTCTATTACATTACTAGTTTATTGGACACAAAAAAAAATTTAACGCTTAAACTTTTCGTATAAAAAACCGTTCGGTCGTCGAGCTACTTACTTCATGTCTCTTTTATTTTTTTTTTTTATTATTTAATTTAAATTTCACTTAAATAATTTTTTTAAATTAACTTTATTAAATTTTCATTTTTATGGATTTCATGGACTGTTTTTAAAATATAGATATTTTACTACAGTTCTCGTGAAAATATCATGGATTTATTTCTTTTGTAATTTTGTCCGTATTTTATATTCTTTTTATTTGTCAATATCTCAAAGTATACTCCAATAACTAACAAGTCGACAAGAGTCGGTCTGATTTAATCGGTGTTCATTCAGCGTTGCGCTCTCAAGGACAAAACTTGCACAACTGGCGAGTGAAGTAGTTTTACGTGCAATCTGTTGACTCGCGCTTGGAGTTTGCACTGGTTAAACGAACACGCGCGAAAAACTACAAGGGTAACAAGAAAGGCAGCCAGCGCAGTTTCACTGGCAGAGCGGTTGTGTACGGGTAGCTGGAAAGAGAAGTTTTGTTTAAACTCTGCTGAGGTGTTTGATGATGAGGAAAACCTTTGGACTTTATGGTAGATAGTTTTTTCTTAATACTTTGGTTAAATTCCTTAAATTTACTTTAATTTTTATTTTTAGTATACTATTAGTTAACTTAACATAATAAAAATAAAAGCTAAAATATTCCATTCTAATGACCTGGTGTATAGAACGAATTTTTGCTCATCGAACTTCTTTTTTCATATCTCTCTTGCATTTTTTTATCTATTTAAAAATCCTCCTTTTCAAGTGAACTTAAATACTTTTTTAATAAGTAACTTTATTAAACTTTCACTAACTGATTTTGATTGTTTATTGAACGATAAAAAAGCGCTCAAAAGTATGGTATAAGGGACTCTGAGTGTACGAAAACCTTTCGGTTATCGAGTCATACACAACGTGCTTTTTTAATTTATTACGAGCTAAAATATATTTAATTTAACCTTTAAATCTTAAGAAATTAAACAACCAATAAAATGAAAGAATAGAAAAGTAAACCAAGCTAAGTTATGTGTTTACTTAAGAAAACTTAATTCAAATAAATTTGTTATAGTTTTCATTCAAACTATCCTTTGTTTATTTCTTTCATTTTTTCTGTCTTTAATTTTAATGTCAGTTAATTAATATACATGTTTCTACGAATTCTTTAAGTTCTAAGAAATGGAAAAGATATCGGTCTGATTTAATTTGGTCGGTGTCTATTGAGCTTTTGCGCTCTCATGGATAAAATCTACATGATTGGCGGAATGAAAGTAGTGGTGTGTGCGATCTGTTGACTGGTGCTTGAAATTCGCACGCTAAAACGAAACACGTGCGGGAAAAACAAAAGAGCAGCCAGCAAGGTTTTCAATGTGGGCTGTGTGCGAGGGGTAGTTTTAAATATATTTTTTGTTTAAACTCTGCTGAGGTGTCTGATCATGAGGAAAAATTGTGGACTTGCATGCCAAACACGATGCACATAGGAGATAGCCACAAGTTGGTGGCTATCAAAAATAAAATTTTTGTTTTTGGAGACAAGAAGCATTTGAGGTATATGAAAGTTTAGTTAACAAGTTTTCAGTTTTAAAAGAAAAAACAATGATAGAAGACATGGATTCTTAAAAACAGCTTTTTACGATATAGACGAAGAAAAATGAACATTAGAACAACTTGATCTCACTGGAAAAAAAAATATTTGTCTGATTCTATTATACTCATTAAATTATAAAGTCACCATTGAGTTAAAAAAAAAAAACTTTTTTTTTATTAAACATAAAAACTCTAATATTAGTTGTTTTTTTCTTCCTTTTATACAAGTAGAAAAATGTCTAAATACAAACTACTACTACTTACACTTACATGAATTTTTTTCACAAAAAAATAAACATCCAAATAAAAAAGTTCTATTAATAATAATTTTTAAACATTCTTTATAACTAGGGAATTTTCTTCATATCAAACTTTATCGTGTGTTATATATTATCTTTTTTAAATCTTTATTATTTTTAAGTTTTTATTTAAAATTATATCGAGCTAATAATAAGCCTTCCTCTCTCTCTCTTTGAGTCTTTTTTAGTAGACTGCCATTCGTCGCAGTCACTAACTAGCTTTTTTCATTCATAAAAGCTCGCACACAAGATTTTTAGGTCGTGCTTGCAGACATCCTTAAAAGGAAAAATAGTTGGACGACAGATTCGCTTTTCAGTAATCCTTAGAATATTTCTAAACCTAAGCTATTTGCGGGTGAGGTACATATCGATTAAGTTGTTGGTAGTTTTTTGTTGCCATCGAGTTCTATGGATACAATGGAAGCATGTTAAGTAGAGATTGTTGATTTTCTTACCCTTATACCTTCGACAAGTACCGTATATCTTGAGTACATTTTACATAGAAACCGCTCATTTCCCACCCACGATCAAATCCCACTAAGTCAAATCCGGAAATCGCTCACCGACCAACGTTAAGGGGTAACAGTATATAAAAAAAAAATAAATAAAAATAAATAAAAGTATTAAAAATAAAAAACAAATTGAAAGAATTAAAATTTTTGAGAGGGAATTGTGCAGGGGTTGAAATTGTCACCATACCAGTTAACATAGACTCAATAAAGTTTAAACTTGATGAAAATACTTAAACTTTGGTTACCCCAAGTTATTGCATCTAGTCGAGCGAATGTGCTTGAAAGTTTACCAACGCGACATCCTACCTTAAAATTGAATTACTTTTTTTTGTTAGTACTAGTAATTATTAAGCTTCTGAACTATTAACATTCAGCCTAGAATTCTGGACCTAATGTTTTATTAGCTATTTTAATGAAATCATTAACATATGTTTTAAAAAGTTGTGTTTTACAGTTTTTTAAAGAATTGTTGACTAATTTTTTTTAGTTTTAATAAATAGTTCGTTTTAGTTAAAGATGTAAATATTTAAAACTATCTATTTCAAAACTAATATTAAAAATTGGTAAAATTTGATATATTGGTTTTTTTTAATTATGTGTAAATGTTTCTATTTCAAATAAATATTAAAACTGTTTGTTTGAAGTATTGTTAGAAATATAACTTTTTTTAAGAAATGTATAGTATCAGCTTAGGTTTGTTTTAAAATGTAATAGTTTTTCAATTTTATTTTGAAACATTGTGTGTTACAAAGTTTACTAAGTTTGAAACATACTAAAGCAAACGTAAGTTTTAAAAGATTAAAAAATAAATTATAATTTGTTTTTCGACTCAATATACACTATAATGCTTCTAAATAGTTAAGTTAATTGCTATATTTAAAATTTATTTTGACTGATATTCTTTTGAAAAAAGTTTTTAGATATGTTTAGAAAACCAATGCAAATTGTTGTAGTTCCGACTTTTTGCACTTTTGTAAAGAAAACTATAACTTTATTGATTTATAGCAGTGCTTATCTTATATTAAAATTATTTATATCAAAATACTTAGTCTTACTTTTAGTCAACAACTGTAGTTCTGCTTATATATTTTCTACACTTTTCGACTTAAACTTAAGCCGGTATTAGTTGTAGAAGTTAAAGTTTATTTACTATTTAGTTTCTATATATTATACTTAATCAAAATCAAAAAATAAATAGTTTTTCTAGCATGAGTAATCGTCAAAGTAGTTTTATGTTTGAGAACTGTCATTTGGACACATCTCTTAAGTTTGATTACCATGGAAACAAATACTCGCTTTTCATTGGTGGATTGGATCTGGTACGAGTGAAGTTGAAATAGTTAAGAAAATTAAAAATATTGGTGTCACTGATATAATTGATGTCAAAATTCAAAGAAATGATCTTCTTGAGTCAAAAAGATACGCAGAAGTCCATTTTTTTTCAATCAAATCTGTAGAATTGATAAAACAAAGATATTCAGATAAGAAAAATGTATTCCCATTTAATACCAAATGTAAAACATTTCTTGAAGAGTATCATTCGAAAAAGTTGTATTTGGTAGAAAAGTTTCAGAAGGAGATACAAGTAGAAACATATAGACAAAAGTTGCTGGTAATTTCTGATAATATTAACATTAAAAAACGAAGTAAAAGTTAACTTTAATTGGAAAGAAAAAAACTTTTGCAATTTTGATATGGTGTACAACAAACATTACAGATACTTATAATAACCAGAATGGTTTTAAAAAGACACTAAAAATGATGGAATCACAGATGTACTCAACGTAGAAATTGAAAAATCTTTTACTGCTATTCACTTCAGTTCAGTGACCTCTGTGAACCAAATTCTTAAAAAGTATTTCGATGATGATTGCGTCCGTTCGTTTTCAAATAAGAATCAGAAATATTTTGTTGAAAAAACAAAAACAACTGAACGTTGCTTAAATATAAGCTGCTTTTTTAGAAAGTTTTTATATATTATAAATCTTGTAGACTGCTTAGTGAAGTTATTAAACAGAGAATCTAGAAGGAAAAAATTGAATTTTTTGTCAAAATTTCCTTTTAGTTTAAGTTTTCGTGAACTATATGGTACATCATTAGATGAAATTAACGATAGAAAAAAAGCAAACTTTTTTTTTTGCCAACATTATTAAATTTTAAACAAATTGAGTATAAATTTCTTTCTGATTTATTAAAAAGTATCAAAAAATGGATTTCAATATCACTTGATGAGCTGTTTAGTAATAACAGAGCTTTTTGAAAGTCCACAAACAATTGAGTTGAATTCGGGTTTAAATCGCAAATATGGTAAAATACGTAAAAAACTTTCTAATTAATTTTGAAGAAAAGAACTACAAGTGAAGCTCGATGGAGTTTTGTTGAATTTTTCAAATAATTTACCTTGTGCTGGTAGGTGTTTTGAAAATAATTTAAGAATAATTTGGCCTGCAGTTTCTATAAATGAAGTAGATTTTTGTGTTGATGGACTGGAAATATTAAGTTGCTTCCCAAATAAACTGATCACTACCCACCGTAATAAGTGTGATAAATAAGAAATGGCATTTAGAAAAGTAAAGTATAAGAAATATGTCAAGCCCATGAAAAGTAAAACGGTTAAGTTTAAAACAGTTAAGAATAAGTTTTGATTTGTACAACTCAATGCACATTTGAACTCGCTCAACTTTATAAATTTAAAATTGTGCTTTAGTATTATGTTATAGAGTCTGATGTTTACTTTGTAATGTAAACTTGTCGGTAAAAATTGTTTACTTTAATTGGTATAATTTACTCATATATTTTTTAATTTGTACTTTGTGATATTTTTTTTCTAAATGATAGAAATTCTCTTTTATTTTAAGTCAATCAAGAAGCATTAAAAGTTTAATAAAATAAAGAATTTATAAATGATAGCATAAAAGGAATATTTTAGTTTGTAGTCAGGCACAAAGTCGTTTAAAAATTGTACAAAAAATTCATAAAATTGCCTCATTTTTCTAAAAATTAATTAAAACACTAAATATAACTAATATACGCGATTAATTATTCAAGATTTTAATTTGCTAAAATCTTAAAGGGATTTTCAGTTACAGCTTAAATCTTAATCAAATAGAAACCTTAAAATACTTAGTTTTGCAAATAAAAATCTTGAATAATTAATCTCGTATTTTTGTCTTTTTATTTTAAAATAAGTTGAGTACTATTTTTGTTCAATTAAAAGCCTCAAACATAAACCTTAATATAATTTAAACATTTTTTGGAAATTACTGAAAAATAAAAAGAAAACTGTTAACTTTAAATGGTGAAAATATCTTTGTCAAAACTAAATTAAACGTAAATTGTTTATAGAGTAGAAAACTAGTAAAATTAGTTTTTAAAAGATGTTTTAAGCATTTCTCGATTATTAGTAAATAATGATATTTCAACCTTGAAATTTTTTCATGCGTATTACAATGTAGACCAAGATTAATATTATAACATTTAATTTCATATAAAATAACTGATGATTTTATTTCTATTTTCATGGTAGTAATACGTGGAAGCAAACTATTTGAAAGTCCAAATCGAAAACAAACAAAACTATATTTATGTAATTTTTTTCTAAGTCAAGTTTTGTATATGTTCGTAAATTTTTAGCTTTAGTGTAGTCCAGGGGTCGGCAAACTGCGGCCCACGGGCCAAATGCGGCCCGCGAGCACGTTATTTTTTTGAATGGAATGCGGCCCGTGAAAGAAAATTTTGCGGCCCGCGAGCATGTAAATGTGGCCCGCTGAGCGAAACTATATTTTAAGTTGAATTTCTTTGATTAATTTAGTTTAAGTCCTGTAACACATTTTAAAAGAATTAAAGAACTTTACTGAACTAGCTTAAAAATGTAAAAAAGACAGGTTAGCATTCCACCAGGTTTTTTTTCTCAATTTCATTATAAATTTCTTCATACAACAGCAAATTAATTTCTGAAAAAACAGTGAAAAAAGTGCTTCGAATTAGTAAGATAGTTATGTAGTACCTATTTAGTAAAAAAACTAAATGTAAATGTTTTCCGTTTTGTACAAAAGTAATGCACAGTAATTTACTAATATGTATTTCTAAACAGTTTTGTTTTTTACACATTTTTATATCTAAGTTTCTATCACAGATGTTTTATTACTAAATATTATATTTTAGTGTGCTCAAAAACATTTAAATAACATAATAATAATGAATAAGGCTAAGTTTTTTTTTGACACTTTGATTTTTAAACGGATTTCTTTGCATTTTAAATGAATTCCTATGCACACCAATTAACAAAGAATCTCATATTTTAGACAATTTTTTATTTAATACTTAACGAGATAAAATTTAATTAATGAACAATTTTTCTAAAATTATTGTTTCTACGTGTAATATCTAAATGTGTACAGAAGAACCTAAAACAATATATATGACATAAATTAAAAAAGTTTTTGTTAGGTATACTTTCTCATTTTTCAAACTATCTTTTTGGCAAAATAAATTAATTTTTATACGTTGCATACTGATATAAACATATACCTACTTATTATAAACTAGATTGAGAAACAGTAATTTATAAGTTTGTACATTTTTGATCATAATAGTTTAAATTCGATCAAAAAAAAATTGTCACACACTCAAACTATGACTGTGTGAAGAATTCAAATCTTAGGCCAATTTAGTCATTTTTCAGTTTTTGGCTTGAATTGCTTTTTGTATGCTAAAATATTAGGCTAGTTTTGGTCACTCAGACTGACTTTTTGCTTCAAAGAGTGGTAAATTAAGTTTATGATGTACGTTTTGTTCAATGCACAGTGTTGGTTTGAATTAAAGTATATTTTAAATTTTAAGTTTTGTAGCTGATATAATTTAAGTTATTATTTATATTAATTTTATAAATATAAAAGTGAATTACTTTTATACGAAAGATAGAAGCAAAAAGTTGTATTTTTTAAAACTTTATATTGGTGCCTTGCCCCTTTGCTTTTAAAGTTTCTTGACCTATTGTTGTGTTTTGTATTGGAACTGCACCTAGAAATGTTTCTAAAATGTCAAAATTAGGAAAACCACCTGTATATAAAATTCTCTCATCTTAACAGATTGATTTTTGTTAATGAAGTCCTAATTTGGGTTATGAGGCTTAATAATCTTCAGACAATTACTAAACATGACTGCTTGTTGATATTGAAGATTAACAAAAATATTTTATTAACGCCAACACAAATTGTTTAAATAAGTATTCAACTCTAAACGGTATCTGTTTTTAGTAATTACTTTTCCTACTTTATAACTTACCTCAACAGTTTTTTCTGATCAGTCTGTAGTTACTGAAAAAAATAATGTGCGTTGTTGAAGCTGACCCAAGCAATTTTTTTTTTTGTTCTCGCAATAACTCCAAACTAACGTATTGTAGTTCTTATAGCTCGTCTTATAACTCACATATGCTCTTTTTAAATGCAGTATTTTTATACTTCATTTAAATAGATGGGGTTTCCTTATGTGTCCGATGTGGTGTAAAATTTTCCATTTGTTGTTGTAAATAGTGTTGTTGAGTTTTCTATTTGAATAAGATTTTAAACAACTGAAGATCTCGTTTTTTAAACGAGTGAAACATTGTATTGTAATAAAATTTTTAAATATCATTGATCATTCTCCTTTCATTTAAGTCGAGAACTTTGAGAACCTTTAAAGTAAAAAGTACGCAGTATTTTTATAGCAGATAAAGAATTGCTATAAAGCTCAATAAAAAATAGGTTTTTCTAATTCATAGATAGCTTAATAATATTTTTTTATATATATTTGTTAAAAATGTTTAAAATCTTAGTTGTCCATTTAAGCTGAATTAAAATAATTTTTTAGTTATATAATTAATTCACTGTAAATAAACTTCGATATTTCTTTATTTTGTGAACTTTATTGTAAACATGGTTGCAAAACATTCAGGCTAGTTTAAAAAAAAAACTCAGACTAGGTTAAAGCTGCTTAAGAAATTTTTATAAACCTCAGGTGTATCTCAAACTTTTATTTCAAACACTTTCAATAAATATTTGAATTCTAAGAATAGTTTTTATGACAGTAGTGTAGTTTATTAATTGTAATTTTTTTGTCTATTCACATATTGTGCTTTTTTATCATAATGATATAATAGTTATGTATATAAGCTTGATTAACAGAATGTTTTAAGCTATTTAAAATTATAATAATCTTTAATATAACTCAGACATTTTTGCTTTTAAAGTGGCAACCGTGTAAAAGACTAGTTAATTACTAATAAAGTATTTTATTAAAGTATTCGAGCATTAATTATGTTAAAAATCTTGATTTAACTTATCTACAGTATAAATAGGTATTAAATTTATTTAATTAACTAATTACTGAATTTTCAAAAGAATGCAAATATTTAAAACGCAAAAACTATTTTCAAAAGCTAACATTTTTTAAAATATGAAAAGGTGGTTCATAATATAAAAAATGTATAAAAGTGATCCATAAATGTTTTTCAAGCTCGGTTTTTAGAGAGAGTTAGGTTGCAAGTAAAATAATGAAAATAACTTATTAAGTTTAACTTATTAAGTTTTTAAGAAAGTACATATTTTATTAGACTCAAGTGTATTCCAATAAGACATTTTTATAATAAAATAGGCATTATATGTGTAGCTAAAAGTCATTTTAAGTAATAAAGTATATAAAAGTAAAATTATATCTGGTGTGACCAAAACTAAAACCAAAAGATTATTTAAGTATCACTAAAACTAAAACTGTGGCCCGCGAAGATTTTGAAAACTTGAAATTTGGCCCGCGAGCACCAACTGCCTGCCGACCCCTGGTGTAGTCGCTCTATATAAAAATTATTAAATATTTCTGTTTAATAATTAACATTATCAAAATCATGGATTTAGGGCTTTTTTGGAACTTTATCAGCAAAATAAGATAATTGTGTTGCTGTAAAAAGAAAAATTCAAATAACGAGCTTCTGAGTCCAAAAGATACGCAGAAATCCATTTGTTTTCAATTTAGTCTGTAAAGTTAATTAAAGAAAGACATCCAGATATAAAAAAAAGTGTACCCATTTAATGCAAAAAGCAAAGAAATCTTGAGAAGCATCATTTGAAAAATTTGTATTTGGTAGAAAAGTTTTGAAAGGAGATACAAGTAGAAACATACAGACAATAATTGCTGAAAGTCACAAATTGAAGTTAAAAAAAGCCTTTACGATGCTACATCTGCAAAAACAGCCTTTACAATGTCTGCGTTAATGTAAAAAAGGTTGAAAAAATTTAAAGCAAATGTCCCGAATGCGGAAAAACAGTAGCTTGGACTTTAAAACTTAAAAAAGAAGATACAAGTGAAATGCAGAATGAAAAAAAAAAATTAAATCGGATGTTGTTGAGTTGGAACCGAGCATTGAGTTGCCTCAAGACTCGATAATTGAACTTTGATGTTTAACAGATTGATAAAAGTGTTAAGCAGTGCTAAAACAAAAAATAAAACAGTAATGCAGCATTATTCTTTTAGGTTTTGTCTTTCTATCTTTCTTTCTAGTTGGAAAACTATCTTTTATTCACGGTCACTAACCAGCTCTTTTAACTCATCAGTGTTGACACTCAAGCTTTTTAGGTCGCGCTTGCAGGCGTTCTTAAAACTTAAAGTTGGATACTACAAATTAGTTTTTTGCCAATCCTAAAAATACCACCAAACCAGCTAAGTATATGCCGGTAAAGGGTAGGGTACATAACGATTATATAATTGGTGTCATTTTGTAGCCATTGAGTTATAAAGGTACAATGGAGGCATCGAAAGTAAAAGATGTCGATTTTTCCTCCTTCGGTAAAGTCGACGTTCTGCTAACGTATAGCAGAAGTGTACTCAATAAAGTTTACATTTTGTAGAAATAATTAAATTTTGGTTATCTAAAACTCTTGCATTTAGTCAAGCAAAAAAATTAAATCTTTTACTAATGAGGCAGCCTGACTGAGTGTTAAACTATAATTTTTACTATTAGTTTTTTACTTCTTAATCTTATGAACTTTTACTGTTATGACTAGAGTACCTGAACCTTATTTTTTTAACTTTTATAATGAAATCATTAACGTATGTTTAAAAGTAGTGAAAAGTCATTAGAAATCTATTGAAATCGTAAAATCATATATTTTAAGAAACGAACAAAAATTAATTTTAAGTCACATCTATGAAAGGAGAAACAAATAAAACTTTCAAGTCTGAATTTAAAGTTATAAGGAAATGTAGCAGTAATAAACAAATTATACATAAAAAAAAAGCATACAAATTTCATATCTGTAACATTATATTTTTATAGATTATACATTTATAAACTATAAATAAAGTTTAATATTTTAATAATAATAAATAATTTCATAACTAAATAATTAAGATTGCTTCTAGCGGTAATAATATTTTTTAGTGAATACACTGTATGTTAGAATTTAATATAAAGCTGAAGAAT
>NW_028139391.1:0-35312 GCF_965202585.1 Thalia democratica | reverse complement strand
TTTAATTTAGTTCATTTGTATATCATATTGTGTTTAACTTGTGTTTTCATTTAAATTATGTTTTTGTATATATATATAATTTATCTTAAAGTGTTGAATATAAGTTTATTTTTTTTTTCTCATTTTATGTGTCCTGTTTAAGTGGCTCAGATTTTGATGCCTGAGTTTAACATTGCACAATAAACAATATAATAATAATAACGAGAAAGTTTAAAATACATACAACAAGACTGGTTAAAATCAAATATTTTTTTAGTTTAAATATCAGTTTTTTAGTTTTGTACTAAATAAAAACATAACCGTTTTTTTTTTCAAATATATATTTTTCAATTATCATCAGAATAAGCTTTTTATACATAATTCATAAATCTGTCCAGGACAAAGTCAAAGTTTTTATTTTCTTTTCACTGGCATCAGATAAAAAACAATCTAATTATTCCAAGTATCAATTAATTTTTCAGCACACCATTAGAAAGTTTAGTTTGTTTAAGTTTATAGAAACTCTCGCTATAAACTTTGTGTGCTAAAGTTTTAAGAATCATTCGATTGCTTATTTATAAATTATCATCAGGAAACACAACAGAAAAGCGGCACGAAACAGAACTAAATTTACATATTTTGAAAATTTTGTAAGCTAAAGATTAGAATTATACCTAATATATATAAAAAAAAAAAACAGAATTATTTTACAAAATTAGTTAAGTATATAAGTTTGTTCTATTATGCACTGTTTAAATTTTGTCCCTGATGATAATTGAATGAAAAAAAAAAAAAAAAGAATCAAAGAGCTATATTGAGAAAAGTCTTACGTGAGCTTATCATTTTTCTACAGTTATAGAATGACTAGACAAGACAAGGAAACAGATTATAATAAATTTCAAAGAATTCGTAGGAAGTAAAAAATTCAATTCTAGTTAATTAATCGTTGCATTTGATACTTCATTCAGACATTGAAATAAATCAGGGGTAGGCAGGCAATTGGTGCTCGTGGGCCAAAACTTCAAGTTTTCAAAATCTTCGCGGGCCACAGTTTTTGTTTTAGTGATATTTGAATAATCTTTTGGTTTTAGTTTTGGTCACACCAGAGATAATTTTACTTTTATATACTTTACCACTTAAAATGACTTTTAGCTACACATATAATGCCTATTTTATATATAAATATCTATTGGAATACAATTTACATTGTTTATTACACTTAAGTCTTATTAATATATGTACTTTCTTAAAAACTTAGTTAAACTTAATAGGTTATTTTTATTATTTTACTTGCAACCTAACTATCTATAAAAACCGAACTTGAAAAACATTTATGGATCACTTTTATACATTTTTATATTATGAACCACCTTTTCATATTTTAAAAAATGTTAGCTTTTGAAAATAGTTTTTGCGTCTTAAATAGTTTGCACTCTTTTGAAAATTCAGTAATTAGTTAATTAAATAAATTTAATACCTATTTATACTGTAGATAAGCTAAATCAAGTTTTTTAACATAATTAATGCTCGAATACTTTAATAAAGTACTTTATTAGTAATTAGTTAGTCTTTTACACGGTTGCCACTTTAAAAGCAAAAATTTCTGAATTATATTAAAGATTATTATAATTTAAAATAGCTTAAAACTTTCTGATAATCAAGCTTAAATACATAACTAAAATATCATTATGATAAAAAAGCACAACATGTAAATAGAAAAAAAAAATTACAATTAATAAACTACACTACTGTCATAAAAACTATTCTGAGAATTCAAAGATTTATTAAAAGTGTTTGAAATAAAAGTTTCACATACACCTGAGTTTTATAAAAATTTTTTAAACAGCTTTAACCTAGTCTGAGTTTCTAAAATTTTCAAACTAGCCTGAATGTTTGGCAACCATGTTTACAATAAAGTTCACAAAATAAAGAAACATCGAAGTTTATTAACAGTAAATTAATTATATAACTAAAAAAAATAATATAATTCAGCTTGAGTGGACAACTAAGATTTTAAACATTTTTAACGAATGTATAAAAATCTATTAAGCTATTAATAAATTAGAAAAACCTATTTTTTATTGAGCATTATAGCAATTCTTTATCTGCTATAAAAATACTGCATTTAAAAAGAGCAAATGTGAGTTATAAGACGAGATATAAGAACTACAATACGTTAGTTTTGAGTTATTGTGAAAAACAAAAAAAATCGCTTAAGTCAGCTTCAACAACGCACATGATTTTTTTCAGTAACTACAGACTGATCAGAAAAAATGTTGAGGCAAGTTATAAAGTAGGAAAAGTAATTACTAAAAAAAGATACCGTTTAGAGTTGAAAAAATATTTAAATAATTTTGTTTATTTCTTCAATATCAACAAGAAGTCATGTTTAGGAAATGTCGGAAAATTAAGCCGCATAACCCAAATTAATACTTCATTAACAAAATCAATCTGTTAAGATGAGAGAACTGATACAACAGATATTGCTCATTTTAGAATTTTTATTACAGGTGGTTTTCCTAATTTTGACATTTTAGAAACATTTCTAGGTGCAGTTCCAATACAAAGCACAACAATAGGTAAAGAAATTTCAAAAGCAAAGGGGATACGCAACAATATAAAGTTTTTAGAAAATATAACTTTTTGCTTTTATTTTTAGTAAAAAATTAAGTTAAAGGTAAAAAAAATGTCTTAAATAATATAGAAAAATTTACAAGATACTGTTAAACTACTTTAAATGTGTTTTTTAATAGAAAATATTTATATGGTAGATTTTTGTGTCAAATCGAAATTTCATTACTTAACATGTAAGAATTGTTTAAAATTCCAGGTGTTTTCGATAATTCTCATACTCAAGGCTTTTTCAGATTTTATAAGTATAAATTGTCAAGTTCCAAGCTTTTCCGGGATTTTTTCGAAACACTAATTGTTCACACTTATATGTATACAATTAGTATAAATAATAACCTAAATTATATCAGCTGCAAGACTTAAAATTTAAAGTATAATTTAATTCAAACCAACACTGTACATTGAACAAAACATACATCATAAATTTAATTTACCAAATTAACCAAATTTCTTCGAAGCAAAAAAGTCAGTCTGAGTGACAAAAACTAGCCTAATATTTTAGCATACAAAAAGCAATTCAAGCCAAAAACTGAAAAATGACTAAATTGGCCTTATATTTGAATTCTTCACACAGTCACAGTCTGAGTGTGTGACAATTTATTTTATTTTTCGTCGAATTTGAACTATTATGATTTAAAATGTACAAACTTATAAATAACCACTTTCCAATCTAGTTTGTATTAAATACGTAACTCCAAAAAACAGCAACTGTTTATATTAGTATGCAACGCATAAAAATTAACTTATTTTGCCAAAAACATAGTTTGAAAAATGAAAAAGAATACCTAACAGAAACTTTTTTAATTTATGTCATATATATTGTTTTAGGTTCGTCTGTACACATTTAGATATTACACGTAGAAACAATAATGTTAGAAAATTGTGCATTTGTTAAATTTTATCTCGTTAAGTATTAAATAAAAAATGGTTCGAAATATGAGCATCTTTGTTAATTGGTGTGCATAGGAATTAATTTAAAATGAAAAGAAACCCTCTAAAAAATCAAAGGTGTCAAAAAAAAAAAACTTGACGTTATTTATTTTTATTATGTTATTTTAAATGTTTTTGAGCACACTAAAATATAATATTTAATAATAAAACATCTGTAATAGAAACTTAGATATACAAAACTGTTAATAAATAAATTTTAGTAATTTACTGTGCATAACTTTTGTACAAAACGGAAACATTTACATTTAGTATATTTACTAAATAGGTACTATATAACTATCTTACTAATTCGAAGCACTTTTTACACTGTTATTTCAGAAAATAATTTGCTGTTGTATGAAGAAAGTTATAATGAAATTAAGAAAAAAAACCTGGTGGAATGCTAACCTGTCTTTTTACATTTCTAAGCTAGTTCAGTAAAGTCTTTTAGTTCTTTTAAAATGTTATACAGGGACTTAAAACTAAATTAATCAAAGAAATTTAACTTAAAAGATATTTTGCTCAGTGGGCCACATTTACATGCTCGCGGGCCGCAAAATTTTCTTTCGCGGGCCGCATTCCATTCAAAAAAATAACGTGCTCGCGGGCCGCAGATTTACCCTTCGCGGGTCGCATTTGGCCCGCGGGCCGCAGTTTGCCGACCCCTGAAATAAATGAATAAAATCTGAGTAATGAAAAAATTGACAAGTTGACACTTAATAATTCAAAGCTTTTAAAGTTAATAATTTAACTTTTGAAAAATAAACGATATGATCTTTCAAAATTATCAAAAAATAAATTATGACTATTAATTTATAAGAAAAACATATTGAAATACATTTTCAAAGTTGAACCTAACATGTTTATGATATGGAGATAGTATTTCATAAACAAACCAACTTGGGTTGTAATCTATTTCTTCAAGAAAAAGTTCCCCGTAAAGATTCCAATAGGGCTTGTTGAACACTCCTATTACGTTCGTGCCGATTCTGTTCTCATCAGGGTACAAAAGAGACTGCCTGGCCACACCGTAAGCTATCAGGAACACCAGGAGAATGAACATGAAGAATATCATGTCCTTTACCTGCAAACAAGAAGCACGTTTTAGGTTTTTTATTCGTGGAACTTAATTTTAATGAAAACGAATATAATTCAATAATATAAAAATAACTTGAATGAGTTTATAAAATTGTTACTTTATTTTTTCAAACTACTTAATTATTGAAAAAACAAAATACTATATTTTTGAGTAACTTTTAATGCAGCTAATTTTTAAAAGTTCTTAAAGTATACAAAAGTTTAGAAAAAAGTATAACTAAGTGTAAAATAAAATAAATTTAAAATATGGCTTTACATATTCATTTGACTACACAAAAATACTTAGTTAGTTTAGAAAATCTTTAAAAGTTAACAGAAAAAAGTTTAATGGCTTATGGTAGTGTATTTAAGACTTTTATAAAACTTTGCAGTTTTTTAAGAAAGTAAAGTTTTTCTGCAACCTAGTTATGTAGCATATCTATTCTTATCCTTTCTAGTACTAACAGGTTTAAATGATTTTATATACAAAAAATGTGTTAAAAATAAAACAACTTTTTTATATAAGTAAAAAATACACCATAAATGTGTTGTACACTAAAGTCCAAATTTAATTGAAAATGCACTTAATAAGTTTACGGAAAATTATAGTATTATCATAGTATGTTTTTATTAGCAAATAATTTGCTATTTAGTTTAATGTTATTCTAAAACATGAAACAACTTTTTATTTTTTAGTTTTCATGTAAAAACATTGTCTTAATTTAAGTAAATAAACAGTATGTTGGAAAAGTTTACGTCAAAAATCTAAGCTAACTTAATTGTAGAAGACATACAAAAAATATGCAATAAAATTACACACTATAGAAAAGAGCTTTAATTACTAAAGATTAAGACATAACTTTCTACAACAAAAAACAGTTTTATCTAAAAATTTAAAACAATTGTTCTAGAAAAAATAAACACAAAAACAGAAGTGGCTGTTATCAAAGTTTATGTTTTCATATCTTTTAGAGTACTTTTTTTTTATAATTCAAAACACTATAAGAATTTGCTTGAATTTCGTAGAAAATTTTAAACGCCAAGAACTTCAGTTGCAATGATTGCACAAAGTTTTTTTTTTATGTTAAAATAACAAACAACTTTTGTACCATTTTTCCGACCATGATTATCTTAGGTCCTAGCAGTCGGTGAATGGTGAATATTTGGAGCAAGCGGACGCAATACACGACGAATGCCATGCTCAGCAGTATGCGCGACCAGTTCATTGAGTAAAACCTGTCAATTATTGATGAAGTTTAAGTGAGATTGAAAGTTGTTTGCCAAGCTGTTTCAACTTTCGATGTTTGATGACATTAACAACCAAAGCCAAATTTTTATATCAAATTAAGTAAAAAATAGGTGTAACTAGTATCTAAAAAATATAATTATTATAACTAGTTAGTAGTAACAAAAATTTTTAAGATTAAAAATGTTTACGAAAAAATATACCACTGGAACTTTTGGCAGTGCTTGATTTAACTTGAATTAATAGTTACTTAGTTTATTAATTGGCAATTTATGTGTTTATAAATAATAAGAAAATACCAAAGAATGTATCAAGAAAAACTAAACTAAAAGTAAATAATCTAATAACCTTTTGAAATTTATCTAAAAATAAAAACGACATAATTTTATAAAATTTTTGTTGGTTCACATACATTTTATATTTTTATGCAGATTAGGCTAAAAGGTAATGAAAAGTATATTAAATGTAGTGTATTATTCAAATTTTATATATGTATACCATTTGATAAACCTTAAAATAAAACCAGCTGTGTAAACACAAAGTCCCATCAAATCTAACATGTTCCATATATTTCCAAACCACATCGCAAAACGCTTGATAATATGCTTGTCTCTTTTCCTTGCAGCAAACTAATATTTTTAAGTATCTTAAAAAAAAACTAGACGGTAAATAAAATGTTTTAAAATGAGTCTATGTACAAGTACATATAGTACTAATAAAATAACTTTACAATTTTTTAACAAAAGCTTTTAGACCAGACTTTCAATAAGTAAAAGTAATTTTTGACAAAAATATAATAGAATCAAGTAATTTTAACATTCAATATTACTACTAGTTTAAAATCAATTATTTTTCAATAACACTCAACATAACAAAACACCTCATTGACTTCGTCTAGAGCAAGGCAGCAAACCCAAATAAAAAGAACAATTTCCCAGGTTGTCAAATTTGCAATAGCAGACGTGGATGTGGGTAGGTTAAACAGTAACACGATTGAAAATAAGAGCAGGAACAACTAATAACAAAAAACAGCTGTTGTAAACAATAACAAGTAAAAAGATTAATAAGTTGTTAGCAAATTATCAAGTTTTAACTAGTATTTATTTCGGCTATCAACAAACAAGCTGAGATGTTTCGCGCCACCAAAAACAAAAAATTTACATCACCAAACGACAACAGCATCTGAGACAACCTGCAACCGGTTTCGTAAACGAGGTTTCGGATGCTGTTGTTGTTGGTCGTGCGGTGAAGTTTATTATTTGTTATATTACAAATTATCAAGAATAAGAAATTTTGAAAACCCAAGTTAGTTTAAACAGAAAAAACAGTATTTTAATGCATTAAAAAAAATCTTCGTACATACCATAAAAAACTTTTAGAACAATAGAAAAATGTATAGTGTATTAAAGTAAAATGTACAAAATTTTCTTGAATGTCAAAAAATGCAATAATAAAGGTGTTAAAGACTTACCAAATATGAAAACGTATTCATTCCGAAGGAAACCACGGGCGATTTGTAAAACATTTTTATTTGTTTAAGATACGTGTAGTCATTTTTATTTGCCTCAATAATACTTTCAATTGTTTCCACCTCTGGCTCTAAAAGTTTTATTTGCACTAAACAAGCTTATCACAACGTTACAAAACCTAGTTTATGACTTTTGTTACAAGTCACTGTATATAATACATAATAGATATACCGTAAATCTTTTTATAGATCATTAGATATATTTAATATCATACGTTAAGTAAAACCTAGCACTGCATAAAAATAAAAAGGTTTTAAAATAACAAAAAAATGTTTAAGTTTAATTTGTTTTTAATTCTTTTTAATTGCAGTATAGTTGAAAATATATTTATCATACATACGGAGGAGTTACAAAAATTAAAAACTAAAATCTAAAACGTAAAATTACCTCTTTAACGTTATAATTTAAATAAAGTTATTATTAAAACATGGCTTTCCGGTCTTATTTTCTTATAATGCATATTTTTAGTCCTATACATATTTATAAAGGTATTGTACGGTTCAACATGTAAAAAGGTGTAAAATGATTCTAAAGTCAAAAAGAAAAATTAATTGTAATTAACGCCTTAAAACTGCAATAATCGATTAAATCAAATAGCTTGTACTTCATTAAGTACTAACCTACCAAGCTACGTCGTTTTAATTTTGTTTTTTATGATATTCTAACTTAAGTGAACAGATTAAAAAAAAAGTCGCATACTGTATCATTTGAAGAGGTTTTTTTTAAGTATTTTAACTCAAAGTGTTTTCTAAAAGTTTAGTATTTTAAGTAAAAAGGAATCTAGAAAAATCTTATTGCCATTTCTCAACATTAAACACATCAGTCTTTTGAACATCTTTATGATTTATCTCATTAATTGCAACTATAGTTAAAAATTTAACTTTTAACATTAGAGTAGTAAAACACGTACCAGCAACCTTGTCCTGTTCTTTCACAGGTTCAAACTTGATGATCAATGGCACAAGTGTGGGAATCGCGCAGCAAGTTGCCACCCTCAACAAGTTGGTGTCCTGCTTCATACCTCCGAACCACACCTCGTTTAATAAGTACTGAACTGACGAGTGCGACACTAAATCCTGTAAATTCATTTTGACTGTCACATAACTTTGTTAACGTTTAAGCAGACAACTGCAGTTTCAGTGATTTTTTTACTTTTACTGTCACAAGTATCAAAATTAAAGTAATTTTTATTAGTGTTTTAATTATTCCACCCAAACAATCTTAAAATGTAATTTAATCATATAATCATGTAATTATTACGAATACAAACAAGTTTTTTTCAACTCACTACATCTCTGGAGTCGACCATCATCTGCAGGCACGTCAGCTGTCCCCACACCGGCACGCACCTGGTTATGACGTCACAAGTCTTGCTTCTGTCGTCACTGTAACACTCGTCCAACAAGCTCAGCGTGAGGCATCGGTACATGTCCATGTGGGCGATCAGCACCTCTGCCTGTGAAGTTAAACTATAACACTTAGATCAAAGTTTTCCAATTTTTTTTCAAATGGCCCTCTTTAAAGAAATTAAAAAAGCTATGGCCCCTCGTACCAAGATTACTTAAAAACTAACATAAAAACACCTAAGACTATTTTTTTTTTGCTATTTATCAACAACTCCAGAATATCTAGTGTAAGTTTCAAATTATGACCTCATGGCCCCCCAAGGGGGCCATTTGGCTCACTTTGGGATACCCTGATTTACAGCAATAAATACGTGAAAAACTGTCAATAAAAATGACATAAAAGCAATATAACTTTAGACTAATTAGATATAGATTTTAGCTAGTAGCTAATTATTTTTCAATTGAAGAAATATCAAATATTATTGTAACCGGAATTCTATTTTATTTATCAGAATTTTCAAAGAGTTATAATGCTAAAAACCACGTAAGAAAGTATAAGATAATAACTACTTACTATATAATAAATATAATTTAACAAGCATCTAAAAACCCTAATTGATCATTTCAACCAACCTCGTCTTCAACGAACGACGTTTTCGAGATCGCCTTCAAGACCCTGAATCCGGCCACGGAGGCGGTCAGCTGGTCCCTCAGCACTTTCCACACCGTGTACGACATTTCCTTCCAGTTCATCAGCAGCGACAGAAAGTAAAGTTCCTTCATACCGTCGAACGTTCGACAGTGTGACGTCACAAATACTTCGGTTGATTCCTCGAAACTCGATTTGAAGAGCTTCAAAAAAAACAAACTTTTGATTTTAGATAGATCTTTTTTAAACTATACGTGATATATTTTTACCCTATGCTTTTGGAAAGACACTAAAAAACAATTCTTTTAATTTTTCTATATGTTGTTATCTATTACAGAAACTTTAAATTTTTTTAGAAAAGTTTTAAACAACGGTGTTTTAAACAGTAAATCTACTCTATGTAGTAGATATTTTGTCATTACAATTAGTGTTTTAACAACTTAAAAATAGTTTAAAGTTTAAAACAAGTATTTGAATTAAAGCATTCAGACTATTACCAATGCTCAAAATTTAAAAACATAAATACCTCCTTACCTTTCTTCTTGAAGAATAATTTACGTTTTTGCTTTTATTTAATTCTTTGGGATAAAAAGTTTCATAAATTGAAATAAATGACTGTCCAAGCAAACTTTTTGCAATCCTGAAATTAAAAAAAACTATTAGAAAAATTGAAATACAAGCTTTATATATTATATTTTAATAAAAAAAAAATTCACTAACTTTGATACTTCGTTGTAACTGAAATCACTGTGGTTTGCGTTTTCAAATCCGCTGAGTTTTGACAATAAACTGTTCATATCAGTGTTTTCAATAACACTTCTATAAATGTCTAAAATTTCATCTTTACTTAATCTTCTATTGAACCCAAATTCGAAAAACAAGTCTATAAACTCATGACTGTTCTGAAAAGACAAAATAAATATCACGATGATTAAATATTCTATTCAAAACAAGTTTAAAATTATACTTATTTTAGTTTTACTATCACTGTCACCCCACACAATTAACATGTCGATTAAAGATTTGACACAAAAAATGTTAAATTTATACTTGGTTTTTACTACTATCGCGTCAGTTTACTATGAACATTATAATTTTGGGTAACACTTTGTATAGTTAACTATATGATCTATTACCATTACAAAGGACTCTATGAAGAAAGACTTCAACGAGCCCTTAGTTATGTTCCACGAATCGTCTTCGAAAATGTAGCTTCGCGCCAAGTCGCATCTGTTCCACGCGATGCAAAGCTTCAACTGCTCGTCCACCTTGTTTATATTCGAAGCGTCTGTGCAATTTTTATTATTTACAAAAAATTAAGTTACTCACTTAAAATAAGGTTGCTTTAACTTTTGCATCTTTTAATAACGATTTCAAAATTGCCTTACTTATGTTTAAAACGTCTGTACAATTTTGACAGCCTACAAAAATAATGTAATTTAATCTATACAAAATGTTCTCATTTCTACAATGCTCATACACAAAAACAAACTTGTCAACAACGACTTCAAAATTGCCACGTCCAAGTTCTTGATCGAGTCTTCATCGAATTCAGTTTCGAATATGGTTATGTTGTCCTTCATTTTTATGCACTCCCTGGTCAAATTCGTCCACCGTGACAAAACTTGCGGCTTCAAATTGTCAGACAGCATTCCTTGTTCTGAACAAAATATAACTTTTAGGTTGAATTACAGTTTTTAAAGTTATTTTTAAAGATCAGTCTCAACTTTACGTAAAAAGCATGCTTGAAGTTTAATGTTTCACAAATACAGAGTTTGAATAATGAGCTACCAAATAACATAATTTAACATTTGGTACAACAAAAAAATTGCGCAGTTATATAATAAGTAAAGATTTCAGCCACCGAAATCTTAATTATAACTAGTTGAACAAATAACACTAAATAGTATAACACTTCTTAGGAAGATAAAAATAATAAAACTATTGTATAGAGAAAACTTTATTTAGCAACAAAGCTTACAAACAGTGTAATATCTTACCAGACAGCAAGCTACGTAGGTAAACTTCAGTCAAGTCGGTGGGATTTTTGTAGTAACAAGTCTGAAGCACTGAGGCCCATCCGCCTGAATTACCAACTATCACAACTGGTATGTCCTGCTTCAGCGCATTGTATGCCGTCTAGTTGAACATTAAACTTTATTTATTAATGTATCTATAAAAACAGAGTATGTACTAACGATAGATAGTAAAATGAAGTCTAATTGAACATTGAGTTTTATTTGTTTTTTTATTTGATCTGTATAAAATGTGTTTTAAAACTCTGAAGAGAACTTGGTGCGTGAAGCATCAAGTTTAAAACAATGGTAAAGTACTGTCTGTTTTTTTCAATATATATAAATTACAAGAGAGTAAAACCAACCACAAGCGAGTTGGGGCCACCCTGTACCATGAGGCACACATTCAACACACGGACACCTCCAATGGACTTTTGCTGTGCTAAATTATCATGGTTTTAAACTTTTTTTAGAAGCAAATTAAACATTATTTACAATAAATATAATATATATAAAGTGTAAATACATTATAAAATATGGTTATTAATTAATAACTGATATTTATATATTAAAAATACTCTTTATTAAATTTGAATGTAGTTTGGCTAATTAGTTTTAAATTTAATAGAACAATTTTCAGTTATATAATTTATATTATACAATTCTTATATCCGATAAAATTACACTTGTAGTTCATACATTAAGCTGTTTGATTTTTATTAAAAAATGCCTTGAATTTAAAACAAGTTAAAAAAAAAAAAAATTATAAGGCATGATCTAGTTAAAATAAAAGTAAAGACCAGTTCATTAGCCCATACTTATTTTCTTATAAGTTGTTGACATTCAAAACAATCTTTATATAATTAAAAATAAACAAACAGAGATAAGCTTCAAATGCCGCTCTGAACTTAATTTCTTTGCCATATTCATTTTCTGTACCATCATCAACCAGAATAAAGTGTGAGTGGTTCTTATCTAATGCTGCTAGACCTTTTGGAGGCTTACTTAATTCATATTGCAAGACCTATGTAAAAAAATAATTGTTAAAAAAACTTGAAACAAAGTTAAAAACTCTTTTAACTCAAAAACATCAGATTAACTTACAGGGTTCGTGCGCGAATTTTTTTTTAATTTAGCCTGACTGAGACCAATTTAGCCTGACATTTTTTCAAAGTAAGGAAAATCCTCTTTAGAAGTCATTTTAGGTATTGGGTGGTTTTGATTAGTACTATTGTAGTCTCCGAATTCAACCAGCTTTATCTCAAAAATATTATCTAAAAAGCTTTTAAAATCTGCAAAAAGCAACTCATAGCTTAGTTACAACTCAATAAAATATGACTAAATTGTGAAATGAGTGATTTACCCCCCTATGACCTTAACATAACAAATTCAGTTATAAGTTTTAAAATATGTGTTATATCTAATCTATTTCTAGTGTAAAAATTCAATATATTACTAAACACAACTGTTCAATTTAATTAAGCACTTAGTATAAATATTATAACCAGAAGATTTATAATAAAACGACGTGCATTGTCGTGTTTTATAAAAATAAAAAATGAAACGCTTACACAAGTATTAAAACTAAAACAAACAGCTAAGCTATTTACTAAACTGTAATGTTTGAATTGTTTTTTTTTATGAATTTTCATAATTATGACGTATATTAGGGGTGGCAACGTAAATAATTGACGGGCCGGGTCCAAAAAAAAAAAACAGTCCTCAGCGGGCCGGAGCATTTCGAGTAAGTGATCTACCGGATTCAGTTGGATCCTTTTTTAGATCCGGATCTTTATTCAAAAATGTTATCCGGATCCAGCTAAATACTAATTTTAGACAAGGTTTCGTATCCGAATAGAACTAATTTCAAAAGAGTTGGATCCGGCTGGATGCTAATTGATCTGGTGATTTAAAATTTTGAATCAATTTATTAATTACCAAGGTTCTCAGGTATAGATTTTAAGTTAATTTTTATTAAGTACTCATAATTCTATATTTATTATAACTCTGGACCGAATTAGTACTAGTTAGTTTAAAAAAAACAATAATTTACTTACTAAAAGTTTCTGGAGCCTAAAATTTCAAACAAAAACAGTAAAAATGTTTAACTATTTGAAATTATCTAACTTTGGTAGTCCTTGGCTCGAGGCTACATTAATAATATTATTCAGAAGTTAACTAACATTAAAATATTAAACTACTATCTTTTAATTAAAAAAAAACTTATAAAGATTCATTCAAAATTTTGTTAGATTGTAAACTGTTATTACAAACATACACAAATAAGTTTCCTAAACAAACCATACTTAAAGTTAATGAGATATTGTTTTAAAATATTGTCATCAATTGGTCATCATTAAACTAAACCATTTAATTAATCAAAAATTCCTTAATTAAAAAATCAATAGCAGAAAAGAGTGCAAACTGTAGTCTAAACTTGGAATATTCTACTTAAAGGTAAAGTTGAGCAGTTTTACTTAAAGTAGGTGTCAATATTATTAAAAACTACTTTTCTTAACATTTATAAGAACAACCAGCTACACATCTGGGAAAAACATCAATTTTTTACATGTAACTTTTTATGAAAATCATTATGATAAGTAAGATCATTAAAGTTAGTTCAGCAAACTATTTTTTTGGATAATTTGAGAAAGAATTAATTCACCTGACTTAAAACAGAACAAGGTACTATAACAAAAGAGTGTTTTTATTACCACAAAAATCAAAAGCCATTTTAAAAAACGTTTTCAGGTTAAAGTCTTACAGTTTATTTTGTGAAAATAATTTAAAATTGTACAAATTTTGTAATATTTACATTGGCTTGTAGGATTTCATATAAATTTTGAAAATGCCTAGCGGGCCGGATCATCCAATTTTGAAAATGCCTAGCGGGCCGGATCATCCTTTCGCGGGCCGGAAAAATTTTGTCCACGGGCCGGTCATTTTGACTCTGGGAGCCGGATCCGGCCCGCGGGCCGTACGTTGCCCACCCCTAACATATATAATCTATTCAAAACAAAATATTAAAGGTTCTTAAAAATTTTTTGAGACATTCAACAAAAGGTTTTAAGCATTTATTTTTACTAATACTTACTGATTTTTTCTTTAATATTTTAATCTTTATTTATAAATATATTCACATCTCAGTTTGATCTAAAAAAGATTTCTCAATTTTTTTTAGATCAAAAATTTTCAAGCATTTGAACTGAGAAAAACTTAGATTCTCAAATTTTTAAATAAAAAAATGATTTAGTCTGACTTAGCCTGATTTAGCCTGACGCGCACGAATCCTGTGTAATGTTTAAACTGTATTTTTTTATGAATTTTCATAATTATGACGAATATAATATAGTCAAAATTAAATAATGAAGATTCTTAATTTTTTTAGAGATTCAACAAAAGGTTTTAAGCATTTATTTTTACCAATACGGACTGATTTTGTCTTTAATAACTAAATCTTTATTTAGAAATAAACTCACATCTCAATCTGATTTTAAAAGGATTTCTTTTTTTTTATCAAAAATTTTCAAGCATTTGAACTGAGAAAAACTGAGATTCTCAAATTTTTAAATAAAAAAACTGATTTAGCTTGACGTTTTTCAACTTAAAAAAAAAAAACTGATTTAGCCTGACGCGCACGAACCCTGACTTAACAATACTGCAAAAAACCTGATATAGCTTGTAAAAAACTGCAATGAATCGCTCACTTACTGTAGATTACTAACATTCTGTATAAAGTCTTAAATTTGTTATATTTAAACTAGCTCACAGGATTCGGTCCGTGGAAGTCCTGCTTGATGAGTTGGTCTCGATTGTGAAGTGTGCCCCAAGTTGCTATTCCTAAAGCTACCAGCTGCGTTTAAGTGTATTTTTTATTGATATAATAATAAAAAATTTTTTTTTAAATATCAAATTAAAAATTTTAAATCAATAAAGCAAAGCTTTACTAACATGTTCTTAATAAAACATTTCTATGCTACTTTTAGATAAAACTTTTTTGTCTATTAAAAACTATTTAGTAGCTAACACTTTGGTTTTTTGTTACATGGGCGTACTGCCTGACAGCTTTGCCAACATGGAGCATTACTCCCGTGTTTGTGCCACCAGATACTATCCAAGATCCTGGTTGAAACAATTTATCTTAATTAGATGTAATATGCTTGCGATAATTGAACAAATGTTTGTTACAAAAATGCTACTATTTTTTCAATCCTAAAATTTTATTGTTTTCGTACATTCTACAATGAAAAACAAAGCTTTTTTGTAAGTAATTTAAAATAATAAAAGACTGACCATTTTTTTATCAACTATTTATAAATAACAATAATTAAAAAAAAATCAACAAATAGATTTAAATAAAAAATATAAGAAATATATTAAGATGGAAAAAAACAATAACTATTGTCATTTTAAAAATATATCTAAAACTAAGAAAGGTTTTAGATTTGAAGTAAATAAGCTGAAACTTGAGAATTCAAACAACTTTATAAAGATTTATTTTTAGTTTGTAGTTTAAACCTGTGCTTTCAGCTGCTTTGATCAAACTTTTTCTGAATATCTTTGTGAGGTTTGACTTCATTTTTGAAATTTTTAGCCCCTCCAGTCACGGAAATTATCAAGTTTGGAATTTTCATTTTCCACTGTTTTGTCATCACCTGCAAAACTTTCTCCGGCGGTGTGGTGGTCCCAACTTTAATGAACTAAAAAGTATTCTAAATTTATTATTTAGCAAAAAAAAACATTTTAGGAATTTCTATTCTTATGTACTATTTTAGTTATACATTTATAAACTACTAGGCTTAACTTTTATAATAAATTAAGAAATAGTTCTTTAAACAGTATATACTTTAGTGTATGTACACAACAAGTTTCTATTTGACTCTAGTCAATATAGTAAGATAACTTAGTGTTTTGACCAAAGCAACAAGAAATAAATATACTAGTCTCTTTTAATCAAGTTAGAGTAGTTAGATTACTAAAACAAAACAAAAATATATTTAACAAACTAGAGACCAGAGATTTTCGAAGTTTGTTTTAATTTTTTTTTAAAGGTACCTTAATTAAAAAAAAAACTCTTAAAACTGGAAAGGTTTATTAAAATACTTATATTTGATTATATACTTATACTTTTAAAAATAATTTGCTAAATTTTATTAAATTAGTAATGTTGTTTTTTTTTTGGTTTTAGCTTAGCAACTACAGTTCTCAAATTAGTTGTTATTATAAAATGTATTAAAACAAATACTTGTCTTTCTTATGATATTTTAATTATTGTTCAAGCTGATGGCTGTGTTTGTACTTATAAAAACACTACTAATTAAATAAAAAATCTGTATAATTTTTTTAACTTGCAGTAAAAGTTTTAAAAAGTGGAGAATACTTTAATAAAATAGAAATAAGAAACTGTTGAGTTAAAACAGCAAACAATGTTAGTTCTGTTTCTGCAACAACTGTCATTCAAAATAGGTTAAATTCAATTGGTACTTATTTTTTTAAACTTAAAACTATGACAACTTTGTTCAAATTTTATTAATTTAGGAAATATATAAAGTTAAAAATAATAATTTTTTGTTGTTTATTTATATAATGGCAGTACTTGATTTAAATAGGCTAATTAAAATTTAGTCTAACTAAATGATATTTTTGTTTTACAAAACTATTTGAAATGTACTTATATAAAATCAAAAAAAAAAAAAATCAGAACTAACAATTTCAATTTAAAAAAAGTATAAAAATAGTAAAAACTAAACAAAAATTTAAAAAATATTCAATAATTTTATTTAAATAAATAGCTCAATAAGTTAGCTTCTAAACGGTTTCACAACTTAAGTATTTTTATGATTACCTTTTTATTCTACTAAGCTACCAAAGTAGCAATAAACTTTTAGTCAATAATTTTGTTACAAAGTCAAAAAATAACAATTTTTTAAGCTATTCTTCAAAATTAAGACTAAAAAGTAACAAAAACAAATTATATAGGGAACAATGCCTTTTTATGCAACAAATAATCAATGTTTGTAGAAATAAAAAGTTTAAAAGTTTCATTGGTGTTGCAAAACTTTAAAATTTTAACAAAACTAACTTTTGAGGTTTGTCTGATCCTTGGTTCCAATGAATTCAATTTCACCATATGCATCAGTAACATTTCCATCATCAAGCAGAACTGGCCTTTCTTTCATTTGGAGTTGGAGCATATTTTATAATATTTACATTGTTATCCGTATCTAGAATCGTTATTTTGTATAAAACTTGTTCATAAAGTATACTCTTAAAAGTGTTTACTGCTACACGGTTTTGTTTAGTTTCAATTTGATTTAATAAAAGGAATATTCTAATCAGTTTTTAATTAGGCTGTGTTAGTTTTTTATTACTGAAAATAAATTTGTGTTTTAAATTTTAAAACTATTACAATATATATTTTCAAATGATACTAAATTGATATCAACTTAATTTTTAAAGAGCACTACTATAACCATGCAATCAAAGGTTGATGTAAGTGTTTTGGAAACGAAAATTTTTGAAACAATATCTTAAAATTGGAAATTATTGAATTTTTATTAGTCTTCTAAAAAAGAAAGCTATAAGTAGTTTTAACTTTCTATAAAACTCTGTGAAATAAAAATTACTCTTAATGATGTAAGGTATAAAAATGCTAAGTCATTTTGTTAAAATATATAATATATTATAGTTTTAACAACTTTTTTCCGTTGCACTACTCATTCAAAAAGAAAAAACACAATTTTTAATTTTATTTTTTTGAGTACTTTCAAGTAAGTCTTTTCAAAAATTGTAAGTGACTAAATTAAACTAAATTGAAGTTATAATGTAGTTATAGCAATAAAGGTTAAAAAATATAAAATAATTTAACATTCAATTGTAAAAATTAACTACATGCTAATACTAAAGAACTTTGCTGTACTAATAAAACTTGTTCGATTAAAATCAAACTAAAATAAACCAACGATAAAGACTAACAATAACTGTTATCACAGAGAATGTGTTTTGTTGTGTTTTTTGTACAATTATAGTGTAAAAAAATATTCTTAAAAATAAAACAATAAGAACCAGATAGGCTAAAACTTTATGAAAGCATTAAAAATCTTACTTTGCAGTACTACTTTTAAAAAAGTTCAACTTTGTAGATATATTAAAAAAAACTTGTTATTTATAAATCACTGGTTCAACCTAGTTTATTACAAAAAAATAAGATACTTGCACGTTTATAGTCTTTACTGTTCAAATTATATAATAAATTCTTAAACCGTTTTAACTTTTTTGTTCTAGCATTGTTTTTTATTATAAACTTAATTATTAGCTTTAATACAAATAATGTGTATATATTAAAAACAGTTCACAATAGTATTCATCAGCTTTAAAATACAAAAATGCAGGTATTTTAAACCTTTGAGATGAAAACTTTATGATTGTGGGTTTAGCTATCTTTTATCCAAAAGTAAATAGTGTGTTGCTAAATGTTACAAAAACCATTTAATTTACTTATCACTATAAATGGTTCTAAACTAAATGTAAATGGCTTAAGCTGAACTGAAAAATAAACCATGGAAATATGTAAAAAACTTAGTACACAAAATTGTGTGGTTATCATTTTTCTAGTGATAACTATTTAAAAAAAAAAAGTAAATTTTGTTCTGATTAAATCAAATGTAGTCTGCTGCTTAATTTTTTATTTCCTGAATTCACACTACTGGTTAAGTTATGAACTTTGAGTTAAAATTTTTTTGTTTTTATTCTGTGTTTGTTATCTTTAAAACTTTTAATAAAATTTCAAACATAAAATAAGTAAAAAAAAAAAAAACGTTTTTAACAAATTTAAACCTTTTTGAAGTAGGCAAACAACTAATGTAAACAATCAGTACAAAAATTAAAACCTCTTTCTATTTTTAAAACTTATTAAATACCATATAACTCAGTATAAATATGTCAACACTAAATATCAGGCAAATTTTTTTACATATAACAAGTATAATTTTTAGTGAAAAGCACAAAAAAAAACATAACTACAATTCAAAAACATTTTATCTGGTGAAAATAAACTGAGATTCTAGCTAAGCAGCAGACTAATATAAAACTGGCTGAAATTTTAATTATATATTTTATTTGTAAAATAATTATTAAATAGCTTTTAAATAATAATTTAAGTAGTAAGTAACTTTCTTAAGTACTTAGTCATAGAGTATTTACTAAGTATTAAATACAATAGTTATTGTAAAGAATTAATCTTGTATGCAGGTTTGCCACTCTTTGAGTGACCACAAACTGTCCTGAAACATCCTGAGTTTTTTTGAAATGTTATTATTTTTTTTCAAAACAAATAAAATCAAGTTTTTCAACAAAATTAATTATAAGATAACAACATATAGAAATTAAATTAACTAAATTTCATTCAAAATCTATTAAAACAAACTGGACTGAGACCTTAGATATCTTAAAACTATGCTGATTCTTTGTTAAAAAAAACTAAACTGGCCTGAGTCATCTTAAGATTAAAAAAATTTCAAACTGTCATGAGTTTTCCTGAGAAAGTGGAAAATCCTGTGTACAACCTGTACTAATTTTCAAATATTAAAACTTTAATCAACAAATGTATATGCTGTAGAATACTTAATAAAACTTAATTTTTGCCTTAAATTTTGTTAGTCAACAAACTTAAATCGAGAAAAGACTTAGACAATACAGAAAATAAGGTTACTGTTTTTGAGCTTATATAAAACTTATAAAAATATAAAAATCTAATTAAAACTAAACTAAAATTTTGAAAAGTTACCATTTAACAAATAAAACTATTTTAATTTTTAGAAAATTTTATACAATATGTAGTAAAACAATCAGTTTAAATTATGTCAGACTTATTTATGAAATAAAAGAGTCAAAACAAAAATACACAACATAATTTTATTACAAAAGTTTGAAATACTCAAAAAAATCTTGATAACTTCAGTAACTGCATATTTTCAATATATTTTCGAAATTTATCTGTAGTCAAAGTTGAAAGAAATAAGCTTAAAGCACTATAACAAAGTTAATCTGAAATTCTAAACAGTAAAAGCTGACAAAATTTAATTAGAGTTATTAACAGAAAATTTTTCAAGAACATAGAGTAAAAGTTTTTCATAATAATTTCAACACTAAATTTGGATTTAAAAAATATGTGTTTAAATAAAAAAATCCTTATAAAACCAACAAAACAGTTGGTAAAAACATTAAGTACTAGATTTAGATGAAAGAAATTTGATTAGAGAAAAAAAAGAACATTGAAGACTGATGTTTTTTAACCATAAAAAAAAAAAACAAAAAAAAACATGTATTTTCAAAACTAGTAAAACAATAAATGTAATTCTCAATCAAGTATTTAAAAAGGTCAGTTTTCCTAAAGCTTTAAAAACAAATACAATAAGCTTTTGAAATTAATAAGTATACCTCAGCCCTTTGCAATGATAGACATTTTCTGGGATCTGAAATGAATTCAAATTTTGGGATTGTTTAACAAACAATAAATTAACCTTAAATATGAAAAATTATCATTTCAGTTATTTCAATTTTTATTTAAGTTCTGAAATAAAAAGTTGCAAGTATTTTTAATATTAATTAGTGTTTAGTTGAAAAACAAAATAAAGCTTAATGGTGTTTTGTTTTGAAGTTTTTTAGCTTTATTCAAAAGTTAAGCATCTGCAAATAAGAACAGTAATGGCTATTTTGATATTTTAGTACGTATTAACCAACTCTAAGTTTTAAGAATAACTTTAATTTTACTTTTATCAAGCAAATTTCATATAAAACTACCCTTTTATTACTATTTTTTTTTTTTTTGCAGTATTTGAATCTGCTTAATTTTTTTTTGAAACAAATTTCTAAACCGATTTGTTTTCCTAAAAATCGGAATTCACTGGTGCATATAATTTAAAAGTCTCTACTTCTCTCTATACTAAAACAAGATATAAAAAAACAAACAAAACCATTCGCTTTGAACTTTGACTATGTTTACTGTTTTTTGTTTAAGCATTAAACATTAGATTTCATAAAGTTTATTTAAAGTTTTTTACTTTCTTTGTATAAAGTCGACCACTGGGTTTTGATCATGCTATGTTCAACTCAGAGAAGAAATAATTTGTATTTTGTACCCCTACCTTATGCCATCAGACCTTAGTAGAGTGGTTTAATCAAGCAAATATAAAAATCATGTTTCGCATGGCACATTATTAAGCTTTTTTTTTAAAGAATTTTTGAAAAGTACTAAACAAATCTTTTCGTATGTAGGTACGTAGGTTTATTAATTGGAGTGCATAATGCATGTTCCCTTTTTTAGTTTAATTAACTAAATTTTATAGTTTATTTCTTTACTCCCTTCATTCTTAATTTACTATTTCAACTAATAATATTTTTGCATAGTTTTTTGTCTATAGATTGACAAACGTATCGAAGACTTAAGCCTACTAAACAAAAGGCAGGAAAAAAACTGTACAAAATAGTCATATACATTATTAGAAACAAAAAAAAAAAAGCAATCAAATATATGGTTGTAGGATCTAGTGCACGAAGAACTTTTTGGTAATCGAGTTGCTCACCACTGATACCTTTCAACGTCTTGTCCAGGACAATCTGAAAGAAATAAACCTGGAAGAGTCCGTTACAGGCGAACTATGCAAAAAAACAGTTACATGACAATTCAAAGTCGGACAACTCGAATTCCGACAATTCAAATTCTTAAAAAAATATTTAAAAGACTATATCTCAATAAGTTATATAAATTTGTCAAAAACAAAAAATACATATGTAGATCTTATTAAAATCTACAAGGGACTTTTTTCATATTTTCAAAATCTAAAATACTTTTCAAAATATTCTAAAAGTACTAAAAATAAATATGTTTTTTACTTTATTTAACCTTTATGTCAAAAAATATTTAATGTTTTGCAAAAAGAAAAAATGGCTTGTAGATATTAATATAACCTACATATATAATTTTTATATTTGACAAATATACATTAATTTTTTATTTGTTGCTGTTTCAATTTTTTTTTAAAGAATTTGAATTGTCGGAATTTGAATTTTCCGAATTTGAATAGTCGTGCACCCCAAAAAACCGTATTGTGTATATGATTATAGGCTTCCCTTGTTTCTATTATACTATATGTATTCGGCGATTAGTCTTCTGTTCCGTTACTTCATAAAAAGTTCAGTTGTTTTTTAGGTACAACTTTTTAGCTAATTGTAAACTTTAATCTAATATATATCTTTTACAAACAAAGCTCATTTAATCATGTTTATAATTTTAATCACTTTTCGCTCTTAATTTGTTAATAATATATAAATAAAGTGTATTAAACTTTTTTAAATACTTTGATACTCATAATTAACTTACACTTATAATTTTCACATTTTATTTGTTGATATAACAGAGTTAAGTTTTATTTTTAGCTAAAATATTCAACTATTGAATAAGGTTGTTGTAAGTAATAAAGTAAATGTCTATGGAAGCTGAAATCAAAGCTTTGATTGAATATTCCAAAATAGGAAAACTGTTGAAAGAAAAGTTGATTGCGTTTGGATGTAGAAAAGACAATGAATTCAACTCACTCCAGGCTGATATTTGTAGAATAAAAACTGAGTATAATGAAAAAAGTAAAAGCATTGAAAAGAGTATTGTTGAAATTCAGAATGATGACAAATATGTGATGTTTAGTAACAGAGTTATTTCTTTAGAAGAAAAAGTCACAGAGTTACAAAGAAGTTTTTTGGAATTCAAAACAGAGTTTTCTTCCAAATTTGAAAAATTTGAATCAAAGTTTTCTACATATGTTGATGCAATGGAAACGATGAAACCAAAAGACTTTTATTCCAAAATCAATACTAAAATTAACAGTTTTGAAGCAACTTATGCTAATATTGTCAAAAACAAGCCAGTTGAAGTTCTTACCGACATAAACAATAAACTTGATGTCGTAAAAGGTAAAATAGAAGCTGATAATGAACAAAAGTAGATTGAGAAAAAAAGATTAAATATAATCGTATTTAATATTCCTGAAAATAAAGGTGTTCCTCAACTTGATGGCTGCAAGAAAGATTTCAAAGTCCTACAAGAAGTTTTAGGTAAAAATAAAATCGAGAAACACGAACTAAAATCCTTATACCGTATAGGTAAATTTGAAGATGGAAAAATCAGACCTATAATTGTAAAACTAAATGACAAAAAAGCTAAAGAAAGACTTATTAAACTGAGAAATCTCAAGTATGTGACAAATGAATTTGAAGTTAAAATCTACATAAATCAAGATCGAACCATTGAACAACTGAAAAAATTTAAGAAGCTAAGAGAAGAATTAAAAAGAAAACAAGTTTTAGCAGAACAAAATAATCTCAACATAAAATATTTGATAAAGAACAATAAGATAGTGGAAGCTACGAATCATCTTTTTCGATTCGACACCGAGAGGCTCTGGGATTAATAGGACAGACTGTAAGTCAGACGTTTTAAACTTTTATAAAAAATTGAATCTATTGCTAGTTCTGATAAGATTAATCAGTCTTCTATAAATTGTTATATTAACAGTAATTTAAAGATTTTTTATACTAATATACGATCTGTTTTAAATAAAGTTGATATTTTAGAAAATTATTTATATATAAAAAATATTGATTTATTTTTTTAACTGAAACATGGTTGACTTCTAAAGTCAACGATGCCGTTATTTGTCCTCGTAATTATAACATTTTCCGAAACGATAGGATAAGTAGGGGTGGAGGTGTTGCAGTTCTCTACAAAGATTCCTTTAAAGTTTTTAGTGTTAAAAATGATATAAACTTGATTAATACCCTTGGTTTTGAATATTTATGTATAGATGTGATTTTTAAAAAGACTAAACTAAGATTTTTGTGTATCTACCTTCCTCCACTGGCTGCGAAATGTGCCCCAACTGTTAAAAATGTAATTAAACTGATTAAGTTGTTTTTGCCGGATAGCTATTCTTATTTTATTCTTGGGGATTTTAATCTGCCAAACATTAACTGGAGAATTCCTTATACAAGCTTTAATGAATCCCATGAATTTTTTCTTGATTTCTGCACAGATAATTTTTTAACTCAAGTAATTGAAAAACCAACTCATAAAAGTGGAAACGTACTCGATTTACTAATTTGCAACCATTTGGGTTTAGATAAAATAACATCTCTTTTAACTAGCTTCCCATTAACAACCACGTGTGACCACAACTTGATCTCATTTAACATTAAAACTTAAAGTCAAAAAATACATAATTCTAAAGTAGTTTCATATAATTTTAAAAAGGATAATTTTAAAAATATTAACAAATACTTATCAAACATTGATTGGACTTCATTATTTAGTAAATCAAAAAATCTCCAACACTTTTATGACCAATTTATCGACTTAATTCAAACTTCAATTAAACTCTTTATTCCACCGTATCCTAAAAATTACAAATGCAAAAAATATCCATCTAACATTAAAAAATTATTAAAAGAAAAACTTATTCTTTACAAAAAAAGTAAGAAAAATAAATCATTCTCCAAAGACTATAAAATTAAATCAAAAGAATATGAATTAGCTGTTAAAAAATACAATTTAGAATATGAAAAATCCTTCTGCACTAACCCAAATTTAAAAAAGTTTTATAGCTACGTTAAATCTAAAATTAAATTAAATACTTCATTGCCTTCCCTATTTGATCACCATAAAAACAAAACAGTAATTTCAGATTTTGAAAGAGCCACACTCTTCAATAAAAATTTTCAAAATGTATTTAAACAAGATCAAAATCATCAAAGTTTTAAGCAACCTAAAAAAACATGCAGTAAAATGAAAAGTTTTATTATAAGTTCTGGAGACATTAACACATCGACGAAGCATCTTAAAGATAAAATTATTAGAACGCCAGAGAAAACTCCATCTTATTTTATTAAGCATGCCTTCCATCATTAGTTTTTCCTTTATTATTAATTTTTAATTGCTTTCTAGCATTGTCAGAAATACCAAAACAATGGAAAACATCTTATGTAATTCCAGTATACAAAAAAGGTATCAAACACGACCCATTAAATTATAGGCCAACATCCTTAACCAGTACGTTTTCCCGAATTTTTGAACACATTATTTCCCAAAAAATATTTAACCACCTCTTCGACTTTAATTTATTAACACCAAAACAATTTGGATTTGTTCCCCACCGATCATCAGGAATTCAATTATTAACATGTTTACATACTTGGCTAATAACTTACTTAAACAATGAATCAATCACAGTAGTCTATACTGACATCAAAAAAGCTTTTGACTCTGTGTCACACATTAGATTATTAAAAATTATGACTCAATATGGTTTTGATGATAACTTAGTGAATTGGTTAAGCGAATTTTTAAATAATAGGACACAAAGTGTACTCATTAACAACACATTATCAGATCCTCTAAAAATTCACAGTGGAGTCATTGGTCCTCTTCTCTTTTTAATTTACATCAACGATATCACTTTTAATACTCACATTCAAAGCGAAATAAGTCTATTTGCAGATGACGCAAAAGTATTTAGCAAGTCAGAAACTTCTTTACAAATAACATTAGATAATATTCACGAATGGCTAAAAACAAGAAAACTTGATTTAAATCCAAAAAAATGCTTAGTTCTAACCATCAATAAAAATAAACCCTTCTCTATTAACCTTTTAATTAATAAAACTAAAATACCAGCAGTAAAATCTTTTAAAGACTTGGGAATACATATATCTGAAAATCTAAAATGGAACAAACATATAAGTTATTTATACAAAATTGCTCAAAACTCATCATATCAAATACTTAAAAGTTTTAAGACCAGTTCTGCTAGTATTCTCACTAAACTATTTAAAGTCTACGTTCGCCCTAAACTCGAATACAATACCCCAATATGGTCACCCTATTTAAAAAAATACATTATTAGGATTGAGTCTGTGCAGAGAAATTTTACCCGTTTTGTTTGTATTAGATGCAATATTTCAAATACCTCATACAAAGATAGATTGGTGAAACTCAGATTGGAGTCTCTAGAGTATAGAAGATGGCAGTTTGACTTGATAACACTTTTTAAAATTGTTAATGGTAAATATAAAGAATTTTTCAATCAGTTTTTTGTTTTTTCTAGGACCAATTATAATTTGAGAGGAAATAAAAAAAAAATAAAATGTAAATATAATTTTAATAACAGTCAGTGGCAAAATTCTTTTTTCTGCAGAACAATAAATATGTGGAGTAAGTTACCGCAGGATGGTTTCGTGTGGGAGGGTGGAACAATTTCGATTAAAACTAAAAAAATTCGATTTAAATAATATAAACACAAGTAAAATACAGTGATTAACGAATAAAAATTCATTTTAAAATATTAGTATCACTAAGATCAATTTTTCTTCCTTACGCCTTCCCCCTACAGATTATAAGTTTTTATATATAATTTTTGTGAATGTGTAATCTTTTCTAGTCAATGCATAGGTTTTTATATGAGAATTTATTTCGTTTTGTTCTATATGCATACTAAGTTATTATTTATCGTACAGGACTATTTGTTTGTAATTTTTTTTCACTGTGTTGTTTTTAGATTTTAATTTTAATTTTCATTGAATGTAATTTGTTTGTTTCTTTTTTCGTGTGTATCGTTTAAGCGGCTCGGGTTTTAATGCCCGAGTCCATCTTTGCACAATAAACTCCAATAATAACAATAATAAAAGTTTCCGGCTAGCTCTACTTAATATATGAAATGTATATTTCATAGCCTTGTCTGAAATGTTTATACTTTATACCTACTGAATAATGTTAAAAATTTACGGTCTTGCTCTGAGTAATTTAAAATAAAAACCTAAGTATATTGGGCCGAAATTAATAGTTCTCGACATCTTAATTATTTTTTACACTTTCAATGAATTAAATAACTTTTTATATTAAGCAATATTAAATTTAATGTTTACTTGTCTTTTTAGTTGTATAACATATTAAAGTTGTCTAAACATTATTAAAAGTAGAACAAGACTATTTTTGCAGTTTTCAAACATACTGTCTCATTAAAAATATTAAAAACAATTAAAATGATATAAAGCCTTTATTGTTCCAATTGCATAACAATTTTCAATTTTACTTAAATTCATTTAAAGTACTTACAATATTTCGGAATTTCATTAAAGTTCAGAGACTATAGTCTTGCCAGTAACATAGCTTTCAAATTGTCAGTGCTTAAAAATTGAGGAAACAAAAACAGAAAGTTTCGTTACTCGTAGTTGTTTTCTGCCATGCCGTAGTTGACTAACTTTATTAAGTGCAACTAAGTTACTTAAACAACAAAAATAAACTATAAAACATAAGGCGTACTGAATAATATGCAGTTTTTTTAACTTGTATCAGTAAATAAAGGGTTATCTAAACGTATAATTATTATAAAAGTTAATATATGAATTAACGTTTCTGTTTTCATTTTTACTTAAATAAAAATAATTAGTCAGAGAGAAAAAAACGCTAAAACAGTCATGAAAACTAATAAAACTAAAGTACCCCTCTTACTTAAAAAAAATCGTTACACTATTTAAAATAATCTTAAAGTGTCATACGCTTTCAATCGAGAAGTGTGTCGTACAATTTTGATAATAATGAAATTCTATTTAATTTTAAAAACAGTTTTTGTATAAAAATTAAGTGAAATAGACTATGTTTAAACCGAAATTTCTATGGTTTATTAAAATACTTCAGTAGATCATCAAAAACAGGTTTTATACATAACATTCTTTTTAATATTATATTAGATAAAATAATAAGATTAATCTTGTATACTTAGTGTAAATTGTTTGTCAGTATAACGAACGGAAACAAACGTAGAAAATAACGATGACTAATGATTGTTGCTGTTCAGTTCATTAGAACTAATAAAGTTAATTTTTTAGTAAAAAAATCTTACCTAACTAAATAGTAAAATAAATTCGAAAAATTTGTACAGCTAATTTGAATACCGCTTTTTTGTAGCCATTATTAAAAAACTTAAACTTTATTTAAATTCAAATTTATTGATGAACTTATTTTTCACTAAAAACGTTACAGTTTTTCATATTACTTATAAAGCAATCTATTTACAGTATTAAGTTTATTATTTAAGTCTGATAAAAGGCTAAGACTTAAAATGAATCATTTTGGAAAACAAACACAGAAATTTCTAGAGAATAAGTTTAACATAGTTCAAAATTATGTTAACTTACAGTTTTTTTTTTAATAAATTTGTTTTACAATTAAGATTTGCCCCTTTTAAAAGCTTTCCAAAGGTTGAAAGTATTCATTTAAACTTTAGTAAAACCTAAAAATGTATAGGGGTTTTACTTAATATTTTTTAATATATTTAAAAGTTAACAAAATTTTTAAATTTTTTTAATAAAATAACTAAATTATTTTTTTCTTTCGTTAAATTAAAATATTGAAACAAGATAAGTTCTATTTTTATCAAAATATAACAATATCAGCCTTATTTATTACTTAAAAAAAGCATTGAAATAGTTTTTATAACTTTTGTATACTGAATTTAGTTTTTTTAATTAGTTTCAGTAAATCGAAAATCAAATTCAAGTCTAAAGCTTCGATATATTTCAAAAAGAAAATAAACTAACAGCAATAATTTTTTGTTCAGAAAACATATTAACTGAAGCTGCATGTAAAAAGTTTTTATGAAAAGTGTAAAGTCAGTCTACCAAACTGAAACAACAAAAACACAAAAAAACAACAATTTATTTATCTCCCGCGTTAAATTAACACGTGTAAAAGGGACTCTTCGTGCATTTGAAGTACTTGTATGTTACAACATTAATTTTTTTATTTAATTGTTTTACTGTGAGACATACTATTTACCCAAAATAGTTAATAAAGTTTTTTAACAAAGAAAATATTGAAACACATTAAGTTTATCAAAAAATTAGGTAAATTTTCATAAAACTTATATAGCAAGATACTTCTAAACAAAGAATTACGATTTTAAAATAACCTCGTATGAAAATCATTTGCGACCTTTTTATTATATTATTTTAAGAAAACTGTGTTTTAAGTTGAAGAATTACATATTCAATTAAGAAGTATAAAGATAGAGTAAAATACGTAAAACTTATATATATATTTATTGTGATCCTAGTATAAATCGGTCATTAGTAACTTGAAGTCAAAATTGAAAATAAACTAAACAATTAAGTTTAAGTTAAAAAAAAAGTTTTTTATTTTGTCTCTAAAATAGTTATAATATTTAAGCAACTAAAAAACATATCAATAATTTTAAAACTGAGCAAAAGTATTAAATTAAAGATATTTTTTGTAAAAATAAGTAATGATAAAGTTTATTTTGAGGGATATAAAATAATTTTTGAAATAGTTTAGGTTTTAATTTAGGTAACATAAACTCTTTATGAAATTAATTATTGAAGATGGTTTTATAATAATGATTCGGTACACAACAAAATACATATAAAAAAAACTTTTTTTTAGTAGTAATTTGAAACTTAAATAACACGATTTGAATTGTTTACCCGTACTTTGACCAAAAAATGACGCTAATAACGATGATTAAGACTTCCTTGTGTAAAACTACACAATCAGTCACGAGTTGTAGTATAAACAATTCAATTGTTTAAAAAATCACAAAGTTTTATAATGAAGCTGCTTGGAGGTTTATTTTGTTGTGTATCAAATAAAAAGAAGTGTTTTAAAATTAGCTTTTTGCAAAGTGAAACGGTACAAAACTTTTAATTTGTTCTGCAATAAAGATTGAGTAAGAGCAAGATAAAAATAGCTTGGTTGTAAATGCTTAACAATTATCAGACTAAATAGGTGGCATAAAAATGAGGCATACTTATGTTTAAACAAAAAGTTCAGAGAAACTTGAATAAAAGTTGTAAAAGTTAAAAATAATTCATTTTACGCTGAAAGCACAATGGTCTTCAAAAACTTAACTTTTTAAATTCAACCACTTTACAAAGGTCAAAAACTTTTGTTAAACACTTATTTAAGTTATTTACAAAAACAAAATTCAGTGATAGACAAATTATTTAAGCTACTTTAAGTTGCTGAGTAGTTTTATTTTGCTTTTATTCATCAACGTCTTCACTTAATAATCGATTTTAGTTCTATGAGATAAAACGAAAAGCAGAAAAAAGGAACGTAAGGTTTTGAAGTAAAAAAAATTAAAACATTCAATGTGTTAATCAATAAGTAAAAGTTGTAAGAAAGGTTTTTAAAATGAACAAAAAAAAAAAAAAACCTTAGTTTTTTATACCTAAAATAGTTTTTATTTAAATAAGATGTATTAACTGCTTAAAAACTAAAATTATTTGTGAAAGTATTTTATTATCGTAATCTCTTTAAGAAAAAATAAGTTTATAGCAATACTAACTTTATTTCGGTTCTTGTTTTGATATATTCTAATATTGTTTTTACTGCTAAAGACTCTTTTTTCTATTGTTGTTGATCCACATTAGTGGTGTGTTTACACTTAATACTTTAACTTGTGAGAATAAAATTTATACTCATATGAACAAAAAGTATAACCAAACATTTATATGATTTACAATTATATTTAATAACTGCTGCCCGTAAACAACTTTCGTAAGTAAACTAGCCGTAACTTACAAAAGACTGCCGACTATTGCACAAGTGTTATCCAAATAATAGCCAATTTTTTTAACAACGTTTATGCTACATTAACTGATATTGTTTATTTTTTTTAGTATGCGATGTAAATACTATAAAGACATATTTCTGTTATAACTAGAATAAGCGTTCAAACATACTATTTATACTACGTTAGAATATTAGTCGATGCTAAAGCGAGCATGAGTATTTTAATGCTTATAAATTTATATTGAATAAGTATTTTTAGTTTACAGTAACCTCTTGCCAATCTACGCATTCTTGTCAGGTTATGCATTTTAAGTTTATCCAAAAAAATAAAACAAAAAGAGTTTAATTATAAAATTCTTAAAAATTGAAAACAACTTTATTGTATGTATGGAACTAACAATACATATAAATAGTTTTTTATATAAAAATTCAAATGCTTACTCACCACTGTATAACTTTAGGCTTTGTAAAATTATTGAACACTATGGCATGCCCTTTGTATTTTAATTGTCTTAACCCCGTCCCCTTTATACCTTTAAATCAAAAAAGTAAAATGTTCAATTTCCTACAATATTTATGGTATAAAACTTCATTCCAACTCAAATCCCTTAAACTTTCTCTAATACTATGTAAGACAAGTTTAATTTTGTGTTGGCAAGTAAAATGTAAGAAAAAAAACTCTTTATAAACAAAAACAATGTTTTTTTTAATAAATTTCTTATTTTTTATCATTAGATTTCAAAAAGAGGGCAGCTACTACAGCACCAAACTAGACACATATGTACATCTTTAATGTAAACTAGTTAAATAAATAAGTGATTAAAAGTAGGAAAACACCTAAACTGTTTCTAATAAGATGCATTGTAATAAAACAGCCAACATAGTAGGTATATTTTCTACCTCTTGTTTAACTATGTTCTCTCATTTCAGTACGCACTTTTGCTTCGCGCGTAGATTCGTGAGCGCTTACTGTACTTTATGATAATTTTTACCATCTGAGTTCAGACTGTGGTATTAAGTGAAAACTTAAAATTTGAACAAATTAACTATAATAATATTTTTCTAGTTTGTAAAAAGCTTAAACACTATGGTCATCAAAATTATTGACGCGAAAGTCGTAATTGAGTGCGAGTACACCACCAGACCCGGCGCGAAAAAAGAGTACCAAAAAAGAGTTACCTACAAGAGAAGCAAATCGGCCAAGGAGAAAATAGACAAGTACTCGGGCGGCGTCGAAGTCAGCGCCAAGTACAAAGACGTCACGCAGGAAGAAGTATCCGGTGCCGTCAAAACCAATTGGAACAACACCCATTCGTTCTCCACTTCCACTGACGACGTAGAGAAGACTTCTAACGAATCTTTGAAAGAGTACTACGACAATGTGACTCTGTTGGTCAGGTCGCTCAAATACAAATATCTCATCCAAGACGTGGTCGCTGTGAACATCGAAGAAACTATCGTGCAGAACGCAAAACAAGACTACACTGTGGACCAGCTGTTGGAAGAAGCTAAAAAGTTCATGAAAACAAGGTTTGGTGTTGATAATTCAACACGTTTAGAAATTCCTATAAAGATAAAAAAGGAAATCTATATAAAATGGAAAACAGTCAACAGGGGTGAAGTCTTACCAAAAAACGCCGTCTATGCAGGTAATACTGGTACCGACGGAGCTGTGTACGTTGGAAGAGTTGATAACACCCCAGGTAAAGTTAATCTAAAGGACGGTAAAATATATAACTATTACATGCATGGTTTTTACGCTAAACAATCGGGCGAGATGTTGCTGACCAATGGCGACTGCAATTGGGTGAGGATAAAAAGTTACGAGAAGTTTCCGAAAGATGCCGTGTACTCGGGACTGGATTGGCAGTCCAACAAGGTGTGGATCGGCAAGTCGGTGACCGGGGAGCCGGGGAAGATCACGTGCGGCGACAACGACGCGGAGACTCCCACCATGTGGAGCTTGTGGACTCACGCCAACGTGAGCGCGTTAGACAACGGTTTCGTGCTGACCATTTCGTAACTCGCACGAACAAGACAGTTGGTGTGAAAATTTCTCTTTTGTTCAACTTTTGTTTTTTAAAACACTTGTGTCATTTTTTGGAGATGCCTAGCTTTACTGGTATATATCATCTTTTATTTTCCTTGTTAAGTCCTTAAGTTTTTACGTATAATTTAAAAACTTTTTAATGAAATAACCTACTGAGTTAAACTTGATTTATACACTTAAACATGTTTACATCAACATATAGTGGTTTCTTTTAACATTTTTTATGTTGTTTTCATATATGTAAAATTAAAAATTATTAAAACTGAAAATAATTGCTTTTTGTTTGTTTTATAACACAAAAAATATCCTGTCCTGGAAAAGACTTTAAAAGATATTCGTGGTGTGCGACTCGATAACCGAAAGGTTCTTCGTACACCAGGTCCTGGGACCAAATACTTTGAGCGTATTTTTTGTCGTTCAATAAAGTCTAATATCTATTAAATACGATAAAAATCGACGCTCAAAGTTATGGTAATAAAATCTGGTGTATAAAAAAACCTTTTGGTCGTCGAGCTACACACCATTTATTTACAATAACTTTTTTGAGCTAATAAACAAAGGAAAAACTTTAATTTTGCACTAAAAACTTGCACTTTAAAAACGTAAAAGATAACCTAAAAAATCCACATACTAAAATAAAAAGAAAACATTTAATTTATAATAACTTGACCTTAGAAAAAAGGTGTATTTAAATAGTAGAACGAAATTTTGCTTATATTTTGTATAGCAGGTAGTTACTGTTAAAACCAGTTTCATTACATCTAGCAATACAATTTTCTATAACATTTTTGGTTAAACAGTTTAGTAGTGTTTTTAGACTCAACTTTATTACTTATACTTATAATCAAGTAATGTGCTTAATAATTTCTTGGTAAACTTAGAATGTATATATTTAGTAACATATAAGACTTCTGCTAAATTACAGTATAATGTTATACTTATCTATATATCCTAAAACCTTTGCTAAGGTGTTTAAAAAAAGTTTTTATCTAATAAAAATAAAATAATATTTTTCTAGTTTGTAAAACACTATGGTTATCAAAACCGTCGAGGCGAAAGTCGTGATCGAGTGTGAGTACACCACCAGACCCGGCGCAAAAAAAGAATACCAAAAAACAGTTACCTACAAGAGAAGCAAATCGGCCAAGGAGAAAATAGACAAGTACTCGGGCGGCGTCGAAGTCAGCGCCAAGTACAAAAATCCTGTTTTTGAGATTTCTGGTGCTGTCAAAGCCAGTTGGAACAACACCCATTCGTTCTCCACTTCCACTGAAGATGAAGAGAAGACTTCTAACGAATCGTGTAGAGAGTACTACGACAATGTGACTTTTTTAGTCAGGTCACTCAAATACAAATACCTCATTGAAGACGTGGTCGCTGTGAACATTGAAGAAACTATCGTGCAGAACGCAAAACAAGACTACACTGTGGACCAGCTGTTGGAAGAAGCTAAAAAGTTCATGAAGATGACGTATAGTGCGGAAAATTCAACAGTTTTGGAAATTCCTATCGTACTAGAGAAGGAGATTTATGTGAAATGGGTAACAGTCAACAGGGGTGATGTCTTACCAAATAACGCCGTCTATGCAGGTAATACTGGTACCGACGGAGCTGTGTACGTTGGAAGAGTTGACAACACCCCAGGTAAAGTCAATACAAAGGATGGCAAAATATGGGACTATTGGATGCACGGTTTTGAGAAGAATAAAAAATCGGGCGAAATGTTGCTGACCAATGGCGACTGCAAATGGGTGAGTATAAAAAGAGGCGACAGTTTCCCGGAAAATGCTGTGTACGCGGGACTGGATTGGAGGAAGGACAAGGTGTGGATTGGCAAGTCGGCGATCGGGGAGCCGGGCAAGATCACGTGCGAAGACAACAACGCGGAGACTCCCACCATGAAGGATATGTGGTGCCACCACAGCGACTGGTCGTCTGATGGTTACGTGCTGACCATTTCATAAATTTTAAGTGTCTTGATCAAGGTAGTTGGTGTAAAAATTTATATCTTGTTAAACAGTTGTTGTTTTTTAGCTCTTTTTTCATTTACGGTAGATCTTACTCTGCTAAAATCTGTCATCATTACTTTCTATTTGAAACACACCAAGTTTTACGTAACAATTAAGATTTTTTTTTCAAAAAAGCCTATTTACTTGATTTATACACTGAAACATATTTTCATTACTTTATAGTGGTTTACTAAACACGGTAAAAAAGTCGACGA
>NW_028139390.1:48716-88754 GCF_965202585.1 Thalia democratica | reverse complement strand
AAATCATTCTGCAGTATTTTATTAGCAAATAAAATATTAAAAATGGATAAGACTTAAAGTTACATTTGAGTTAATCTCTGTTTACATTTTTTCTAACATATAACACATCAAGTGTATTTACTACCAGAGTTATTAGACTTCAAGAAATAAAGAGTTGTTAATTAGTTTTGAATTTCTAAACTTAAAATTTCATGCGTGTTGTGTGGCGATTTGTTTATTTAATCTCCCGTTAGCAGTTATCCCTACGAGTTTAAAAAATGTTCATTCTACGAATTTTTCTTTGAAAACAATGGCTGGAAATCTAAATTTATAAAAGCCAACTATTTTGTAAACTATGAAAGAGGTCCGATTTTACAGCGAGGGTGCTTCCGCAGATATTTGCTGAATCATCAAGTAATTTTTTTTTAATAATATTTATACCTTTAACCCTAACCCACTTATCCAAAATATTTAAAATTAGTTAAAACATAAAATTTTTTAAATTTCTCTATGGTGACTCAGCAAGTATGTTTTTGATTTCGATCACATCATCTAAAGATCTCCAATGAAGGTTTACATTATTAAAATTTTATTTTAAACTCTAAAAAGTTTTAAGGTTTTTTAGATTTAAATAAACTAAGCTACACTTGGTAATTAATTTGTTTTTAGTTTAAAACCTTTTACTTATATACGGTCTTTCAATGATCAGAATGTAAAAGATAAAGTAAAAACATACAGAGTTCAAATTGTTTGTTAAACTTTAGGTTTAGTTTTAATTTTATCAAAGTTTAGATCTTTATAAAAAGCCTAAAAATGTTAAGTTTTAAATGAACTATAAAATCTTTAAACTATAAGATATATAAAAGCAATAAACTTCATTTAAAAGAAATTAAAACAAAAATTATTGTGAAGTTTTTAATTTTAAATCACAATTAACTTTACAAATAAAAGTATGTAGTTGCAGTTATTATTATAATACTAATAAATGGTTTCAAACTTAATTTGTTACATATATTTAACATAAAATTAAGGTACAGTGCGTAAAAAATATCTTGATTGAATCATCCTAAATTGAGAGAAAAGATTTGTAAATGTATAAAAAAAATAATAAATTCAGTAGTTGATCAAGGCTAAAAACCTAAAAAAAAAATAACTGTTTAACAATAGACTTAAAAGCTAGACTGAATTCTATGGTTTTCACTCGACATTAGGAAATTTCTTTCAGGTTTTTATTAAATAAACTTTTATGAATCTTATCTTAGTTTAAAGTTAAGTTAAAGGTTAAAAATGGTGTTAACTAGTTTAACGACAGCAAAAATATCTTTTCAAGCTACTTTAAGTGTGTTTTCTAATAAAAGTCAACATTCATTGAGACAATATATTTTTTATCTTAAGGATATATATTTTGTGTCAAGTCCAAATTTACTATATTACATGCATAAACTGTTTGAAATTTCAGGTTTTCTCAAATTATTTAGAGACTTTTGTTCAAAATTCATGTTTTTTTTAATATAAATTCTCAAATTACAGGTTTTTGTTTAATACTAGACTTAGGTTTTATTTAAGATACCAGGTATTTAGGCAACAATTTAAAAGTTTAAAAGCAATAAAAACTAGCTTAAAACGTGAAAAAAAAATTAATAGATAATTTAAATTTTCAAAATAACTTAAAAAACTTAGCTAACTTAAATTTGTCAAAAAACAAGTCTTTAGTTGTAGCAAATCTATGTTAATTTAGTTTTAAGCCTATTTTCCCATTTTTTATAATTCCTTATCGAAATCAGAATAAATTCATTCACACCATTTTAGAAAATAAGTAACTATTAATAACATTAAAATATACACTATATGTAATATTCTATGAACTTTAAAAGTATTTCTGTGGACATACTTACAAATTAGTGTTTTTATACTTTAAATAAACTTCAAGTTGAACAATACCAGTTAATTTTAACTTTAAGCATAAGACTGTAAATTTTAAGTATCACTACTACTGAAATTTTTAATCAATATTTTATTTATTTTTAAGTATGAAACAAAAAAAAAAACAGGTTTTATAAATGTTTAATTTTTGAAATCATTGTTTATATAAATTGAACTTGACTTATCTAGTATAATATTGTATGTAAAAATTGATAAAGGTTTGTCACTCTTAATTAAAGAAAAAAAAACTATACTAAATTACCTTTATATATCCTCAGTCATTCAAGATTTTTTATAATCTTTAAAATAATATTAAGTGTATATAAAAAAAAAACTTTTCAACTAAAGACTTTTATAAACAATTTTTTTAACTTGAATTTAGGTATAAAAGTATTGAAACTTGAAAAATTGTCTCATATTCAAGATCAAGAAAAAGCTAGACTGTTATTTTAATCATATTTAAAACTATTCTTTGTTTAAATAAGAGTAACCAAGCTGAACTGAATTATTCCAGATTTTTTTTTAATTTCAAGCTAGTTTGAGTTATACAAATTAGTTCTGTGGTTTTTAAAAATTTTTAACTGTCCTGAGTTTCCTGTTTGTGGCATATCGCTGGTTTTACTAGAAACTATTTTTTTCTAATTATATATTTTTTAATTATTGCCTTCAAAACTGGTTGACGTATTTAAAGAAAATTAAAAAAAGCTTTTATCAAAATTCAACAAAAGGTCTAATAAAACTATTTATTAACATTTAGATATCTTTTAGGTTTTTGTAGTTCCACATCATGTTTGCTGCTGAAAACAGAACCCTTACTTAATATCAGTAAATGACTATTACTAAGAGTTATGATGTCTTTAGAACTTCCATTACAGTTACTTAGCTTGTAAAAAAATGGTAAAATAAAGCTTTGATGTTTTCAGATAAAAACTAAAGTTGTCAAATGATAAGATTCGATATACAATTAAATGCAAAATGAAGCACTTAGGCTGAATTTAACTTTAATGTAGAAATATGACGTTTAAATCAAATTAATTAAGAAACTTAAACTCAATTGAAAAGTTCTAAAAATTTCGTGCACCTCTTACTTAGAATAGTGAACTCTAAAAAAACTAGGCACCCCAAAGTAAACTGTAATAAAACCTGATTTATGTTGTTTTATTTTTTAATAGTGTTCATTATGGTAAATTTTTAAGAATTTAAGAAAAAGATGTATGTTTAGACTCTATACATATTCTTATTGTTCAGGCAAAATATTATTTTAAAATCAACTTATATTGGTTTTGATTTTGATCGGAACAGTACTGGATTAACAAGAGTCATAACTTCCTATGGTCATAAAATTACTAATACGTAATATATTAAATATAAATAAAGAAACCTACATTTCAGTCTAACTAACCTTGATGAAAACATTTAAGAATTCGTGGTTTTAAAGATTCTTTTGACCAGCTATAAATTAGATTAACTCTATATATTTTTTTTGGTTGTCAAATATATACCTAAATGATTCAGCAGGAAGTACTTTATGTACTAGTGTATTTACATTTACATATAACAATGAAACAATAAGTATATAATAATTAAGCTTTTAAACATAATTATTACAGATATTGCTGTAAAATAACTCTAATTTGTTTTGTTTCATTTAACAAATTGATTATATATTATGAGAACAAGTTTTTGATAAAGGTTATTAACAATATAAAAAATATTAGTAGACTACTTTTAGCTAAGTTTCGACCGAAAATGTAACAAAAAAACAATATTAATGTATGTTAAAAAGATGTGATAAAAAATAACTTTATATAAATTTAAGTTACTACCTAATTTAGCTAAACACATTAAAACATATGAAAAATTTCAAAAGACTATAATTAAACAATGTTTATAAATAAAACAAGATATACAAAGCTTTGTTAGATAAACTTTAATACATTTGTAAACAAACAGTTAATTTTTAACTTACCAAAAAGTATTATAAACTTATTAAAAAATTAAGATTAAACTAAACTTGTCTCAGAATATATACGGACAAAATTATATATTACATATTTAAACACAAAATAAATAAGACTTAAAAAAACAGATATTTTTCTTAATCACTACTTTTTTTGAAAATTAAAAACATTTAAAGTTTAGCTTAACCATAAGACTAGTGCTACCTGTAGAAAGTTTTGAGTAAAATGATCAGCTCAGAATTTTGATGATAAATATATAGCTTATGTTATGCATGATTAAGCATGAGAAGATTGGTACAGCAGCTAAACTACATAGTCTCATTACACAATTGTATTAATCTTTCGTAAGAAACAAGTTATTGATTAAATATTTAGCCTCGCTAAATTTCTAACAATAAAAACATGTAATATGTGTAAATTAAGAAAAGAATAAGTATTTTTTGTTTTTATACTTTATTAAATTAGTTGAAAAAAACAATATTTAAGATTTACAACATAAAACACATATTTCAATAAATTAAAACCATCTGAGCTTTCGATTGTTTTACAAACAAATTATACTAGCATGAGTTTGCATAAAGTTACAGGCAACCCTGATTGTGAAACAGATCTAAATTATATTTATAACTTGAGCTGAAAACTCAAGGAGTTGCAAAAAATGTATTAGACACATAAAATAGCTTGATTGAATCATCTTGAATTGTTGGAAAATATGTGTAAAAGAACTAAAACAAAAAATAGAGTTTTAAGTAGTTAATCAAAGCTGAAAATCTAAAGAATTACTGAATATTTAAAATGATTTAAAAGCTAAACTGAAAGCGAGGATATCACTGGTTTCTGAGAAATTTATTCAAGGTTTATAAAAATCTTCCAGGTTTTTGAAGTGAAATTTTTTAGGTTTACTTTACTTTTAAGTTAAGTTAACAGATAAAAATGGTAGTTAGTAGTATAACAAAAGTAAAAGGATACTTTGGAGCTATTTTAAATGCGTTTTTCAATTAAAAAATGAGACAAAATTTGTATAGAATATAAATTTTTCCAGGTTATTTTGTGATTCTTGTCCAAACTTCCGGTTTTTTTTAATTTCTTAAATTGCAGGTACTTCTAAGTTTAAGTTGCCTAAACTGTTAAATTCTAGGTTTTTTCCTGATATTCCATGTTTTTGTTAACTATGTAAAAAAAAAATTAAGAAATATAGGTTTTAAAGCTGTTAAAACTAGTCTTAAATTTAACAGAATTTCAAAACAGTCAACCTAAATTATTAAAAAAATTATACATTTAAAAGTTTAGACTGCTTAAGTTTTTACAATTCTGATTAAGTTTAAAATCATACCTTATTTCCAATTTTTTTATAACTTATTTAATCAGAATAAAACCGCTCATCATATTTTAAAATAAATAACTACTTATTTTAACAATCTGGAAAAAGATGAAGAAAAACAGTAATTACAAACTAAATATGATTTCTGTATTTAAGTATGAGAAAACTATTTTTTTTGGTCTTATTACAAAATAATGTAATTATACTTTGAATGAAGCTAAAAGTTCACAATAACCCATGAATTTGTTTTACTTTATCAAATTAGTAAAACAAATAATTATTAAGATATAAAAAAAAAATTAAGATAATTATACCAGCCTTGAGCAGTCTGAGTGTTTTAACAACTAAGTTTAATTTGCTTGAGTTTTCAGAAATTTCCAAGTTACCCGATTGTGTTATATTAAAAAAATTAGCTGTGTATTCAAGGGGACTCAAATTAATGTATAATCTTAATTGAGCCATCTGAGTTTTTGGAAAAGATGTAAAAGAACAATAAAAACCTAAATTAATTACTGTATAAATAAAGAGACATAAAGCTAGACTATAAATCTGGGTTGCCACTGGTTTTGAAGAACTTTCTTCCAGGTCTTTATGTACTTCAAAATGAAAAAAAAAAGACGTTTTTGGGTCTAATGAAGTTAAAAAGTTAAGTTAAGATTTAAAAATGATGATAAGTAGTATATAGCAGTGAAATGATACTGCAAAGCCAATTTAAATGCGTTTTTAAATAAAAATGAATATAATGATGACATTTTTATTATTTTTAAAATAAACATTTTGTAAATAACCACTTAAGTCAGCTTTAACCTAAATTAATCAAATAACAACATTTATAAGTTCAGACGACTAGCCTAAAGTTGTAACTCTGTATTATTTTTACTTTAAGCACATTTTCCAAATTTTTGATTAACTATTATATTCGTAGTAGTAATATAGTATAAGAAATCTGATTTGGTAGTAAATGTGATTAACTCTTTTATTAAAATAGTATGGTATTGTTTCTTGGGACACCCTTTTTTCTTTTGGAATGGCTCCAAATATACTTTCTTAAAGTAATCAATTACTAATACTAACAAGTTTTGTTTCACTTTGGTTATTGATATAACATGTCCTTCATTAAATGTTTTGATTTACTTTGCTATTAATATTTATCGCACTTGTTGTACGTAAAAATAGAAAAAAGGTGCTTAACTGTGTTTCCGCATATTCAATATCCCTAAATTTACATTGCACCAAAGCAATTAATGAAGGATATGTTACATCAAAAACAAAAGTAAAAGGAAACTTGTTAGAAACTGTAATTTATAGCTTTAAAAGAGTACATTTGGAGCCAATCCAAGGGAAAAAAAGTGTGTCCCAAGTAACATTGTTATACTGTTTTAATAAAAGAGTAAATCACATCTACTACCAAATCAGATTTCTTTTTTTTTTCTATTATAAATATGCTTAGGTTTATATTTTTTTACTAATTAACAATAAATTAAATAATGTTAACATCAACTCCATACTTAGTAGAATGTGTATAATATAGCCCTTAGCAATGTAAAAGCTTTAATATAAAATATAGATAAAACTTTATACCTTGCTAAAAGTTCAGTCTTGTAAATAAAACTTATATAAGTAAATACATTTATAAAAAACAGTTTTGAGTTTAAAACTGAAAAGGATTTGATAATAAGCATTTAAAATAGAGAATTAAAACATTTATACAAACTAACAAATTAAGTAATATCTAGTTTAAATGTATAACACTTTATAAAATTAAACTTAAAAAGGTTTATGCAAGTTGTATACTTTATTCGCGACCGGTTTCGTTGGCAAGAGATTGCGACTTTTTTAAGCAAAAATAAAATATGAAACTGCATATAATAAAGTTAATTAATTATACTGTTGTTTAAAAACTTATTCATGCGTGAAGAATATAAACAAAAGCAAAAATGTTGCATATTCAAAAATTTTGCATAAACTTAAACTTATAATAATGTGAAAACAATAACATACTTAAAGCTGAAAAACACTTAATACAGATAAACAGTTATTGTTTAATTACATAAGAACTTTTTATATTTCAAAATAAAATTAGACTAATTTTATTAAATTTACATGCAGTATCTATGAAAAAAAGGTCTAGATCTTTTACTTTTAGAAGGCGCTCTTAATAATTATATTTTCTAATAACGAAAAGTGATTCAAGATGTATTTAATATCTATATTACCATGAAAATTAAATGGCATTACATCAGTTTTATCCTTCTAGTTTGGAACGGGTCTAAGTTGCACGAAGACAAGTTGCATGACGAGACTAAATAGCACAAGAATAAAATTCCACCAAGCTAAATATGCCCAAAGCAATATTTGCACGAGGGCACAAAGTTGAATGAGGAAACAAAGTTCCACGGAGACGATTTTCCACTAAGAGTCAACATTGAACGAGTTATATTTTTGCACGAAAGTAAAATATTACTGTTAAAAAAACAAAAAAAAAAAGAATTAGAAAAAAAAATAAAAATTAATAAAATAAAGCAACCGACCGGGGTAAGGGTTAGGGGTAACAGTGATAGTAAAAAAAAACAAACAAACTGTTTAGTTAATTTAATTATAAACTTCACTACTTCAACTTTAAAAGATGTAGGTTTAGAACGTTCAATTAGTTAGTTATAAATAAATAAGTTAGCTGGAGAAGTTTAAGTTTAACTTTTTTTATTAGCTATTAAAACAAATAAGTGTAGTTTTCAAAAAGCTATAAAATAAAGGTTAAGCTAGTTTGTGCAGAAATAAACTTAGTTTAAATTAAAAGGATAGTAATAGTTAGTATTTAGAATTACTTTTACAGTTGATCGTTTTTTAACTTAAAACTAGATATAAGATTAATATTTTATATAAAAATATTTTCAAAACATTTACTTAATATTATGAACGAGTGATTATGCGTGGTTAGTTTCTTTAGTTGTGCAGAAAATTAAAAGAATTGCCAAGACGCTCTTGCTCGAGTTGCTTCTGCTCAAATCGCATCTGTTCGAGTTACCAGTCCTCGAGTTTTCTCTGCTAGAGTTGCCTTTGTTGGAGTTTCCTCCTCTCTGCTTAGCTTTGTTTTCATTTTTAGTTTACAATGGCTTGTGGAAAATACTTAAGCCTGTACTGTTTTAGGAATTTTCAACTTAGTGTACTTACCGCAAGATATTGATTTTGCGGTAATTCTTAAAGAAATTTTGCTTTTTTGACTTCATTTGAACAGGCAGCTAAGAGTTTGCGGCAGTTTAGTGAGCAAAATGGTCGTTGTGTAAATTTGAGTTTATGAAAATATTTTATTCTAAAAATTAAATGAAACCTTATAGATACTTAAGTTTTACTTACAAAATATTGAGATTGTGCAAATGCGACAGTTTAACACCCCACGCGACGCCCCTGTTATTCTTTTAGTTAACAAAAATAAAGTTTTCTATACCATTTAACCAGAATAAAAATCTGTAATTTTTTACTTATAACTCTGATAATATAATACTTAAACTATGTAGTCAGCACTAAGTTTCTCGATTTATCAAATGTATATGTAGCTATTTTTAGTGACTATTTAAAATATCAAAGCCTTTTTTAGTAGTATAACAGATTAGTGCAATAAACGAGTTTTGTTCGTTATGTATGTAAAAATTTGTTAACTATTTTTTATAACTATTATTAACTATATACCAACAATAAGTATACTAATATATACTATTTGTTATCTGATTTTTTTTTTTTAATTTTTAATCTTGTATTATAAATTTCATTTAAATCCGCAATCATTTCTGAACAGTAAGTTTGTAAACTAAATAGCAAACATCTATGTAAATGATGGCAATATTTTAAAATATCTATCTTATTTCATATGTTTCTTGTTTAGAATTACTAGCATTCGTAATTATCTTTTAGTGTTTATTGGATGATGAAAATAATAAAAGTTCATTAAAAATATTACACTTCTTTATACATTTATGATGTTGGAAAAAACTTAAAACAAATGTTTTTAGATTTCTTTTTGAAGAATTTTTCATTAAACTTTAGGTAATTTTATAAACTTTTACATAAAAAATTTACTTTATATATTAATGTTTCAGCCATAATGATAAAAAAAATTGTTAAAAAATTAATGCAGGTTATTATCAACAAATTTTAAGTTGTATTTAACTTTATAACTTTCTCTTCAACTTTAAAAATAAAATCTAAATAATAATTTATGAGTAAATTTATACAGCTATCTAAGAAAATTTAGTTCGTATTTTATAACCATTATACTCTAAGGCAGGGTTTCCCAAAGTGGGCGATATCGCCCCCCTTGGGGCGATTTTAGTAATTCGGGGGGCAATTTTTAGTAAGGGGGCGAAAGGGTGGGCGATAACTAGTAAGGAGGCGAAAAGGGGGCGATTTTAAAATTTTGGGCTGTCATAAGATTTTTACTTTTTTTCTTGCTATTTTACTAATTTTAGCTTGCTATTAATTATTTGACCCCAAGGTAAAACTTAAACAAAAAAGTTTATTTTATTTATGTAAAAAAATAGAAAAAAAAACAAGTGCTTATGACTCCTACTTTCGAGTAAATACTATATTTTTATTCATATATTTCGTTATTTAACAATTACATAGATCATAGACGATTGGAATCCCTCTCACTATTTTATAACCTGACATATATGTTATTTGGGATCATAAATATTTTGTAAAAGTCTATGTTATTTATTATTAACTATGACCACATGATATTTCCAGTTGTTTTTTGAAAAGTCACTAAGTTAAAATAAGAAATAAAACTATACTGGGTTGCCAATCTACCTAGAAACCTGGAAAAACCTGGAATTTGACAACTTAAACATATTAAGTAGTAAAATTTAGATTTGACATAAAAAAGCTATCCTATAGATAAAAATATGGATTCCTTCGAGGCAGATACTTTTGAAGTAAACGACTTACAGGAAACCTTCTCAGACTTACAAACTGACCTTAAACTTAAAGTAAATTCTTCCAAAGAACGATATGAAAGCTTTTGGACTCAACAAACACTAAGGCAAAAATATCTAATCATTTGAGAGAAATTTAGATTGTTGTTTATAGCTTTTCCTTATAGCTATGTTGTTGAGAAGGCTTTCAGTTCAGTTATCAACATCTTGAGCAAAAGATCTAATCTAGATATTTATAAAGGAGGTCACTTAGGGCTCTATTTTACTGATTAAGAATCAGATTAGAAAAACTTGCAAGCAGTCATGAACCTCATCCTTTACATTATATTAGACTTCAGTCGCAGACATTATTTTATGAAAGTTTTTTAACTTTATTTGATCTTTTGAAATATTTCTAATTAAACCTGGTTTGTATTGTATTTGAGTAGTCTTTTTATAATAACAACTTTATTAAGCTATTTATTCTACAACAGGTTTGCATAATGCCTAATAAGTATTAATTACAGTAGACTTCCTCTTGAGTTCGCACTTTTTACCCAAAAAAAGTGCAAGTTTATATTTTCCTTAATTGAACTAAAGTAAAGTCTATTACTAACTAAATATTAATAAAACAAAATATATATAATATTTAATAGCTTATATAGATCTATTTATTTAAATAAAAGTTTGTTTTTTGTTTTACTGGATTTCATGTTTATTCATAACATTATTGCATATAACATATTGAAATTTGTCATTTTGTAAAAAAAAATATGGTTATTATTTTTTGAGATCGCACTTTTTGAGTTTTTTCAAAGTGCGAACTCAAACGGAAGTCTACTATATTTATTAAATAGTTTATGTTTTAAAGTTTTTAATAGTTTTATTTTGAACTTGTTAATTTTGTAGTTTATATTCGTCATTTTATATCACACTAAAAGTTTTTTTAGCATAATGATTAAAATATTTGTTTGAAAGACCTTTATTTGACAGGTTTTTGTTATTACTTGTTTTATCTGTATATAACTTATATCACTATACAACTATTATCTGATTGTAAAATTTTGATAATCATTAAAGTTTTTATTTCTAAAAATAATTTTTTGGTTTTAAAAGAGTTTTAAATCTGAGGTCTCTTTTTAAAATGACTTCTACTTTTTCATTTAAAAGTTTCTTAAACTCAATTTTATTTTCTAACTTGATTTATTGCTGTTAAAAAATTATTATTATGTAAGGAGTTTCAACTTTTAATACAACTATTTTTTGTTTCATTTTAATTCAATATGTATAGGCAATTAGAATATACTTAGTTTATTTTAATACTTCAACACTAGCTTTTAGTTTTTCAATATTTTCCTCTGTTAAATTATTATAGGCTAATAGCTAGAAAAAAAAAAACTTTTTAAACAGAATTAAATAAGCCATCAAAAAGACTGCTACAGTTACAAAACAAAATTTTAACATAGTTAAAAGTTTTTTTTAATTGATTACTTTCTGTTCACAGAATTAACTGTAAAACATTGGATTTTTTTTTTTGAATTTAAATGAATAAAAAAAATGTTAGAATTTTGGTTTAGTTCCCTAAAGATCATTCCAAGCCAAATACTATTTCATGGTATTCTACTACGAAACAAATAGTTTAAAAAGTTTAAAATTAAATTTTTAACTTTACAACTAACTTGCTTACAATATATCTTAGCATTGAAATTAATAAGTTTACTTCATTGACTGAAGCTGTTGATGAAACCACTTTTCATTTGAGATAATAAACCAGTCGGTCAAACTTCCTCAAACTAAATCAGAAATTATTTTTTAATTTTTATTTTATTATGTGTAAAATAAACTGTTTGTTTTTTTATAGTTTTTTAATCTCTGGTATAGTTATTTTAGAATTTGCCTATTTATAGAACAATTTAAGTATTTTGTTCGGCTTAAATAAGTTACTTAGTATTAACTTCTAAATGTCCGAAATTTGTTATATGAGATATTATTATGTCAGGTTTCAGTTAAGATTTTAGATGGGTAACGTACAGCTCAGATCAAGTCGCAGATCAAATCGAATTCTGACCCGCTAAGTAAATTGAAAACTACTTGTGGAAAATAAATAAAATTTAGTATTTTTATACTTAATAATTTTAAATACGCTTTCAAATCGTTTTCAGTTCACAATAGTATTTCCTAGATCACAATAATACTAAATCAATTTATTACAATTTTGCTCAAGTTTTTCTTATTTATTTATTTTATTTTTTAAATCATGCAGCCCGCAATTACATTTTTTTAACGAGTTGAAACTAGAAAAGATTTTTAGTAAATATGAATTGCTGACTACAAAAGTTGTCCACCACTGACCTAAAAGTTTCATTAGTTTCAAAACAGTTCATATTTAAACAGGATTGATAACAGATTACACAAGGCTTTTTAATAGCTAAGTATTTTAATACACTTTATTGGGTTTTTAAGAAAATAACTGTAAATTATTTTCTCAAGCCCTGTAGCTACTTTGAACACAAAAGTGCGTGCATAAGAAGTACCAGACTAAATTACATTTCGAACACAACTTTTTTTAGATCAAAAGTTTGTACTCAAAAGAAAAATTACTTTGTAAAGTTGTGGGGGACGATTTTTTTTTTAAATTACGAAAAGGGGGCGATTTAGTAAATGAGTTTGGGAAACCCTGCTCTAAGGGTATAAGATTGTAAAAATTATCGAATAGTTATGTATTTAAAGCTTTAATTGTAACAGTTTCAAAATAAACTTTTCTAAATAAACCAAATTTCTTAAACTAAAATCACAGTATTTTAAAATTGTAAAGTTTATGTTTTTCCTATTTTTTGTTTGAGTTAATACTAATAGACATTGAAAAAACGTTTAATTTATCTTATTTTCAGACGTTAGTAATTATTTTATAATATTTTTATTATACTATGAAAAGTTTTAAAATCAATAAATGCACTTAAATTTAAAAATAAACAGTTTAAAATTTATAAAGGTAGTTTTAATTTTATCTTAACAATAAAAATTAATTGAAATAATTAAAAAATACTAACAAATTTTTTCTAAACTTTTGAATTGTTATACTACAATATTTCTTAAACAAATCATAATTTTCTATGGTAAATAAGTGATTTTGATTGGTACTGATTAAATTATTTATAGCTATAATCTTTTTTTTTAAATGATATAACTCAAAAAAAAAAAAAAAAACTTACTCAGCTAAAAATAAAGTACAAAGAAACATTACATATTTTTAATGAAATTCAAAAAAAATAAGTAACGGTTTTTTACTGCGAGTTAACACTATATTTAATGTTACAAAAGACTTAGATAAATTTTTATACACAACCCCTTTAATTAAGAAAATAAATTTAACAAAAGTTTATAAAAATATTATATTGTTCTTAGAATGCTGTTAGGTTTACTAAATAATTATAGCAAAATATTATTAAGTAGAACGTAATCAAAAATCAAACAATGTCACAGGTATTTAAAGCAACAAAAAGAAAAGCACTTTTTATGAACTGAAATTAAAATGATAAAATATCTGTATTTGAGTTAATATTTATAGCTGATAATTTTGTTGTCCCCATCATCAAATAATTCAAAAGTATCAATTAAAATTTTATAATATCAATGTAATATATGAAGCAGATTATAATGAAAACAAACGTCTGGAATGTTCTATTCAAGTTTAAATGATTCATCAGTAGATAAAATTCAAAAAGTCCTACTAGAACAAGAAATATTGATAAATAATTCTTTTAATGCTTGTATCATTATAAACACACGACTTCCGTCAGAAATTAGTATCATATTATTTTCTACCGTTTGACATCTGAAAACAAACATAGTTAAAGAAAATTATTCTACTATGAGTTTTTACTAATAAAGTTTATAATTGTAAAATTAATACAAAATGCAATTGCGATTCAAAGCTTTTAGAATATAGGTCGTACAGTTTAAAAAAATATATATATTTATTTTACTTAATTAATTATAAAAGTTTATATAACTACATTTTAAAAGAATAACATTTAAAAGTTTTAAGGTTTTTTAACAATTAATTTATAAAAATTTTAAAGCAAAAAATATCTAGGGTGTGTAAAATTTTTGTTTAATTAAAGTGTCAATTAACAAAACTTACAGCTATATACTATAAATAAGTATTTTTATTTAATATAAATATAAATTCTATTCATACAAATAAAATTATAATGAAGATTATTGCTTGAAGTTTCAACAAATGTTGTTAAATATGTTTATTATGTCATCAAACTTTTTTTTTTCGTAAGTTGTTTATAGCCACAATAAAAAATTGCACATGATAAATTTCGATAAGTAAGCTGTCTCAGTTTTTAAACTTTAATATATTTCGATTTAGAATAATGAGAAAATTGTATATATTTTATAGTTTTTCTAAGGTATTTTGTATTATATGTTAACCTAAGACTAAAGATTATTTATTAAATTAATAATTTTTATCTTTGTTTGTAGTTTCTACTTAAATTTTTAATCTATTTAGTTTTTCTTTTATAACTTAATCGTATTAAATCCACAGAAACATCAGAATAAACGTTTTTAAAGAAATTATAAGACTTTTTTTTTCTTAGAGTTAAGTTTATCTGAATAAACTTAAAGTCTTGAAAACTAAATTCTAATTCAAAAAGATATTTTTGAAATACTTTGGTTTATTATTAAGACATTAAATATTATAAATTAGTTAATTAATAAACAATATACGATTTAAATTAAGTAAAAGAAATTTTGTTATATTTCTTTTTAGAAATCTATAAAAGTTTATGAAAGTAAAAACATAAACGATTGGTCTTTCGTTTTAAGTTATGTTTATATGTTATATATATATATTTATTTATAAATGTTAGTTGAAACATCTTACAAAATAAGTTAAATTTAGAAGGTAAACATAAGGTAAAAGTTTTTTTTTGGCATGCAAGTTTGAAAAGAATCAAAAATAGATTTACTGCAGTTTTAATACTAAATTTTTTCAAATATTATATTTTTTACACCATGATCAAAAGGTGTTAAGTACATAAAGATTTTATATATATATTTAAATGAGCTTATTTCTTTTTGTTGTTGACTATAAAAATTCAAAACTTAGATAGTTTACACATTCTTTATTCATATTGCAATGTTTAAGTTGTTATAGTTGGTATTCAAAATTATATTCCATTATAAGACTAAAACAAATAAAAAACATAGTTTTACTTAAAATTAAATAATAAAACTTAAGTGTTGTTTTACTAAAATGAAAACTTAGACCAATAAATTTTTGTACAATATAAAGAGTTCTCTTCCATGTATATACGTTTTTTTTTAAATTCATGAAAATTATTTACTTTGAATGTATTTATTTTAGTTTTAAAAATTTAACATTTTGTTCAAGAATAAACATATCTATTATTGGTCAAAACTAAAATAAAAAATGAGCATTAAAAAAAAACTACTATTAAAAATATGATTTAAATCAATTATTTATATTAGTTTTCAGTACCTAGATAGTTTTTCTTCACTCATGCACTTATTTTTCTTGAAATATTTAATTAATTTATAAATAGTACTAGAAAATTTTACAGAGACTCTAGTAAAATAACTTTGCTAAACATATTTACAACGTCAATCTTACTATACTTTAAATATAGTGAAACATAATTCATATGAATAATAAATAGTTTTTCAATTTAGTTGTTGTTTTTATATATGGTTTTGTTTTTGTTCTGCTTAAGTTATTTTGGACTATGTTTGACAACTTTGTGAAAAAATACATATCTTTGTAATTGAACTTTTAAATTAATATATCTATATTGAATTTTTAATATTGTACACATTGTAACGACTTTATTGTTGAAAACAAAACTTAAAAGTGGTTAAGTAATGTTTAATATACGGTTATTTTATTTATTAATATACATTTTTTTTGAAAGACGATTTACTAAAATGGTTAGTTGTTTTGATAGTAGCTTATTTATTCTTTACTAATAAAATGTTACTATGAAATGGTATATTTTTTGTGCGATCTAAATAGTTTGTTTACAAGTTTAAGATACTTAGAGTTAATTATAGTTTTGAACTGTAGAAAAAATCATTTTTAAGCAGATTTGAAGTTTAAAAGCTTGTTTTTGCGTAAACACACAGTTATACCTATTTAGAAAATATGCAACAACTTGTTATAAACTTGTAATTCTATAAAAATTAAGAAAAAATTTCTCGTTTAAGAAACAGTGAGTTTAAGTAATCCTTTCTATGAGAAACAAACTTATACAAAAAACAATTTTTTGATTTTTATATAAACAAAGATTTATACTGTTTGATCTATAAATATGTTATTAATTAAAAAGTAGATGAAATTTTAATCACAAATGATGTAAAGACAGCAGAAACCAACTACAACTAAGAAAACTATAAATATTGCATCATTTGCAGCAAAAGCAAAAAAGACTTGAAATATGTTTTTAAAAACAATCAAAACATCACCACAGGTTGCGAAAATGTATGTACATGAAATTACTGTAAATAATTAAAATAGTTTTTGTATTTGCTATTAAATTTCTATTTTTTGTTTTTGTTTTTTGTCGAATAAAAGTCGTCGCACTAAGTTGATATTAGAAGTTTCAAAATATTAATCTTTTGTAGTAGTTTTTTTTATCAATTTGTTGTTTTTTACTTCGAAGTTTTTAATTATGCAATCAATCATAAGAACTAAGATTTTTAATTATTAATTAATTAATTAATTTGATTAATTTTTTCAAAAAGATTAACTATTCAAGCATAAAGCTTCTTAAAAATCTATTACAAGACAACAATATTAATTTAATCAAAAATGAAATACAACACACTATTTTAACATAAAACTAAATAATGCTAAACAATTCAAATACTAAAGGGTTGATAAATCATTTTAATTTTGTTTTTACCGGAAACGCTTTAAATTTTAAATTAGTATTTTTTTTTTGTATATATGAAATTGTATGTTTTGCTTCAAAACGGCACAGTAAAAATTATGAACTAATAATATTATTTTAACTGTAACTTTTTATAAATTATTTTTTCTTAAAACACTTAACAAACTTTTAAGCTTCAAATTTGCATCAATTGATTAAAGCTAAACAATATCAGAATTGATACCCTAAAAGGCACGCATTTTTTTACACTTGAAAAGACGTCGCATTCTAAAGCGCTTAGTGACGTCGGAAAAACACTCACACAAATAATCGTTTGCGCGATATATATATAAAAAGTTTAAAATTTAAAACTATACTATTTTGTAATAATCGTTTGTGGGCTTTTCAATTTAGAACGATGTCACGATGACATCGTAAAAGTTAAGTGTTTTATAGTAAATTTTGTAGTGATACAAAACTTTTAAGTTTTTGAAATTTTGTTTTCTATACGACTTGTGGCTTTTACTTTGTAGATCTTAAGTTACATCTGGGAAGTCTATAACAATTGCGCCGAAATATGTTTGACTATTTTCAATATCTACAATAAACTACTTAAAAGCCCTTCAAGTGTGTTCTTCATTCTGATGACATCACAAAATAATTTCAAAAACGCGATCAAATTTGAGTTTTAATAAAAATTTTAAGAATCACAGCTACTGGTAAGACTTTTAGTACCTTAAATTTTATATGAATAAATGGTAGTTGTATAGTTTTTTAGACTGCGATAATTTTTAATATTAAAGTAAGAATAACAAAAACTAGTACTTTTTAACAAGTAAACCTAAGTTAATAAAAAAGTTTTTACTTCTAAAGTAACCTTGAGTTAAAGGTATTTCCTTAAATAGCTTTTTAATGCTCTCTATATGTTTATTTAGATTCATTTATCAAATAGTTACTTTTAAATTCACTTTGTTGTTTATTTTATAATATTTAATTACAGGTTACTATGACTTAATACCATAATATAATATCGTTTTTATGTTCAAGTATAACAATTGCAGCTACAACTTTTATTAAGAACTATCAAACGTTTCCTACATTGATTAAAAACGCTGTTTTGAATTATTTAAGATTTAACTTTTGTATTTACACATTGATATTAATCTGCAAAACATTTAAGTGATTTCGCATAAGGTCTCAAAGCAACTTTAAATGCGATCAAAAGTTATTTTCCAAAAAAAGATTAAAAATTAGTCAGATCTATTAGTAAGAATTTAGTTATCTTTGTTTTTTTATGAATAAAAAAACTAATACGAAAACTGATCTTAACTGAAATGTTTTGTAGAATAATAATAGTAATAAAAAATTTTAATCGTTTTTAACAATAAAAGCTAAGTTAAGAAAATAGTTGTAATTTTTAAGTAACTTATAGTTTTAAGTATTTACTTCAAACATTTATTTTATATTACCTATATTTTAAAGTTGTATAATTTTTTAAGTAGTTAGTGCAAAAAACTTTTTATAACCTATCTTTTCTAAAAACATTTAACAAAGTTGTATGCTTCAAATTTCAAATTTGCATCAGTTGATTAAAGCTAAATAATATTAGGATTAATACCCTAAAAGGCACGCATTTTTTTACACTTGAAAAGACGTTGCATTCTAAAGCGCTTAATGACGTCGGAAAAAAACTTACAGAAATGATTGTTCGCGTGATATATATAGAAAAAAAATTTAAAAATTAAAACTATAAACTTTTGTAATAATCGTTTGTGGGTTTTTCAATTTAGAACGATGTCACGATTACATCGTAAAAGTCAAGTGTTTTCTAGTAAATTTTGTAGTGATACAAATTTTTTAAGTTTTTGAAATTTTGTTTACTATACGACTTGTGGCTTTTATTTTGTAGACCTTAAGTTACATCTGGGAAAGTCTATAATCAATGCGCCGAAATATGTTTAACTATTTCAATATCCACAACAAAATACTTAAATGCCCTTCAAGTGTGTTCTTCGTTCTGATGACATCACAAAATAATTTCAAAAACGCGATCAAATTTGAGTTTTTACTTCTAAAGTAACCTTGAGTTATAGGCATTTCCTGAAATAGCAATTTAATGCTCTCTATATGTTTATTTAGATTTATTTTTCAAATAGTTAATTTTAAATTCACTTTGTTGTTTAATTAATAGTATTTAATTACAAGTTACTATGACTTAATCCTATAATCCAATATCGTTTTTATGTTCAAGTATAACAATTGCAGCAATAACTTTTTTTAAGAACTATCAAACGTTTCCTACATTGATTAAAAACGCTGTTTTAAATTATTTAATATTTAACTTTTTTATTTACACATTGATATTAATCTGCAAAACATTAAGGGATTTCGAGTAACGTCTCAAAGCAACTTTAATGCGATCAAAATTTAGTTTCAATAAAAAGATTAAAAATTAGTTACAGCTTTTGGTAAGAATTTAGTTATCTTTGTTTTTTTTATGAAAAAAAAAAAAACTTATACAAAAACTAGTTTTAGCTGAAATGTTTTGTACTATAACAATAGTAATGAAAAATTTTAATAGTTTTTAACAATAAAAGCTAAGTTATAAATTTTTGTAATTTTTGAGTAACTTATAGTTTTAGGTAATTATCTCAAAAATTTATTTTATATTATCTACACTTAAAGTTAAATAATTTTTCAAGTAGTTAGTGCAAAAAAACTTTTTATAACTTATCTTTTCTAAAAACACTTAATAAGCTTTTAAGCTTCAAATTTAAAATTTGCATCAGTTGATTAAAGCTAAGTATTATTAGGATTGATACCCTAAAAAGCACGCATTTTTTTACACTTGAAAAGACGTTGCATTCTAAAGCGCTTAGTGACGTCGGAAAAACACTTACACAAATGATCGTTCGCGCGATATATATAGATAAAAAGTTTTAAAATTTAAAACCATTCTATCTTGTAGTTATCGTTTGTGGGCTTTTCAATTTAGAACGATGTTCGGATGACATCGTAAAAGTTAAATATTTCAAAGTAAATTTTGTAGTGATACAAAACTTTTAAGTTTTTGAAATTTTGTTTACTATACGACTTGTGGCTTTTATTTTGTAGATCTTAAGTTACATCTGGGAAGTCTATAAAAAATGCGCCAAAATATGTTTGACTGTTTTCAATATCTACAACAAACTACTTAAAAGCCCTTCAAGTGTGTTCTTCATTCTGATGACATCACAGAATAACTTCAAAAACAAGAACAAAACTGGGTTTTAATGAAAATTTTAAGAATCACAGCTACTGGTAAGACTTGAAGTACCTTAAATTTTAAATGAATAAAATAGTAGTTGTATAGTTTTCTTAAACTGCGATATTTTCAAATCTAAAAGTAAGAATAACAAAAAACTAATACTTTTTAAAAAGTAAACCTAAGTTAATAAAAAAGTTTTTACTTCTAAAGTAACCTTGTGTTATAAGCATTTCCTGAAATAGCTATTTAAAGCTTTCTATATGTTTATTTATAATTTAATATTTAAATAGTTACTTTTAAATTCACTATGTTTTTTAATTAATAGTATTTAATTACGAGTTCTATGACTTAATACCATAATCCAATATCGTTTTTATGTTCAAGTATAACAATTGCAGTTATAACTTTTATTAAGAACTATCAAACGTTCCCTACATCGATTAAAAACGCTGTTTTGAATTATTTAAGATTTAACTTTTGTATTTACACATTGATATTAAGCTGCAAAATATTTAAGGGATTTCGCATAACGTCTCAAAGCAACTTTTAATGCAATCAAAATTTAGTTTTAATAAAAAGATTAAACATTAGTTACAGCTATTAGTAAGAATTTAGTTTATCTTTGTTTTTTTATGAAAAACAAAATTACTTAAACGAAAACTAATTTTAACTAAAATGTTTTATACTAAAATAATAGTAATGAAAACTTTTAATAGTTTTAAACAATAAAGGCTAAGTTAAAAATAGTAGTAATTTTTGAGTAACTTATAGTTTTAAGTATTTACTTCAAACATTTATTTTATATTACTTATATTTTAAAGTTAAATAATTTTTAAAGTAGTTAGTGCAAAAAATTTTTATAACTTATCTTTTCTATAAACATTTAACAAAATTGTAAGCTTCAAATTTCAAATTTGCATCAATTGATTAAAGCTGAACAATATCAGGATTGATATTTTAAAAGGCACGCATTTTTTACACTTGAAAAGACGTCGCATTCTAAAGCGCTTAGTGACGTCGGAAAAACACTCACACAAGTGATCGTTTGCGCGATATATATATATATATAAAGTTTAAAGTTTATAACCATACTAGCTTGTAATTATCGTTTGTGGGCTTTTCAATTTAGAACGATGTCACGATTACATCGTAAAATTAAGTGTTTCATAGTAAATTTTGTAGTGATACAAAACTTTAAAGTTTTTAAAATTTTTCTTACTATACGAGTTGTGGCTTTTATTTTGTAGATCTTAAGTTACATCTGGGAAGTCTATAATAAATGCGCCGAAATATGTTTGACTATTTTTAATATCTACAACAAATTACTTAAAAGCCTTCAAGTGCGTTCTTCATTCTGATGACATCACAAAATAACTTCAAAAACGCGATCAAAACTGAGTTATTATAAAAATTTTTAGAATCACAGCTACTGGTAAGACTTTAAGTACCTTAAATTTTATATGAATAAAATAGTAGTTGTATAGTTTTCTTAAACTGCGATATTTTTTAATATTAAAGTAAGAATAACAAAAAACTAATACTTTTCAACAAGTAAACTTAAGTTAATAAAAAATCTTTACTTCTAAAGTAACCTTGAGTTGTAGGAATTTTCTGAATAGCTAATAATTGCTTTCTATGTGTTTATTTAGATTTATTTTTCAAATAGTTACTTTGGAATTCACTTTGTTGTTTAATTAATAATATTTAATTACAGGTTACTATGACTTAATACCATAATATAATATCGTTTTTATGTTCAAGTATAACAATTGCAGCTACAACTTTTATTAAGAACTATCAAACGTTCCCTACATCAATTAAAAACGCTGTTTTGAATTATTTAATATTTAACTTTGTTATTTACACATTGATATTAAGCTGCAAAATATTTAAGGGATTTCGAATAACGTCTCAAAGCAACTTTAAATGCGATCAAAATTTAGTTTCAATAAAAAGATTCAAAATTAGTTACAGGTATTAGTAAAAATATAGTTATCTTTGTTTTTTATGTAAAAAAAAATACTTATACGAAAACTAATTTTAACTGAAAGTTTTGTACTAAAATAATAGCAATGAAACTTTTAATAGTTTTAAACAATAAAGGCTAAGTTAAAGATAGTTGTAATTTTTGAGTAACTTATAGTTTTAGGTATTTACTTCAAAAATTTATTTTATATTATCTATATTTTAAAGTAAAATAATTTCTCAAGTAGTTGCTTTAAAATTCACTGCATTGTTTAATTAAGATTTTTATAGAAGCATTTTTTTTGAATCTAATAATCTAACTTATTTTGATTTAAAGTAAAATAATCTAAACTAAAACTACAACTTTTATTGAGAAATATCAATCGTTTCCTATCTCGATTAAAAAATGAGTTTTTATTTTTTTTTTACATTATACAATAATTAAACTAAATACTTTATAAAATTAAACATTCATTAACTTGAATCTGTTATTTAAACTAAAACTGAACGAATAAGTAGGTCTTGTCTGAGTTTATAATGAGATTAACATACACTATAAAAAAAGTTTTAAAGTTTAAATTTTATTTATATATTAGTAAAAATAAATTTTAATCCTTTAAGTACTTTGTACTTAAGCCCGCTTGTTTTAGATCACAACAGCGGTTACTTGCGAATATTCCTACCGGTTGTAGGATTTTCTGGGATGCTGTTGTTGTTGATCTTGCGGTAAAGTTTATTGTTAATTATATAGTTATTCAAGTTATGGTTTTTAATATTTTCTATCAAATGTTTTATTTCACTTTATTCTGTCAATATGAAACGGTAAACTGAATGCTTTTAAAGCTTAACAAATGGTTTGTTTTAACAACGCGTAAAAGACAACGTTTAAAATATAAGGATCTTTGACCTATATACTAAATGGCTGAATTAATTTCATTGAAATCAATTTTTAATTTAGATGAATCAAAAAAAAAATCGCTTGTTGAAATTTAAGTTGTGACGTCACTAAAAGACTATAACCTAGTTTTTAATAAAAAATAGTAACAATAGTAATATAAATTTAAAACGTATTTTTTAATATTTATTATTTATTAAACATTTAACTTTATTCATAAATAATTTTATATATATAGGTAAATTACAATATTATTTTGAATTTTTTTAAACCAATTTTTAAATGTATTTTTTGATGATTTTTTCAAATAAATATTTTTAAGAAAAACTACAATTAATCCTTACTACCTAATGTAAAATTTTTTTTAAGAAATGTAACGTAAACATAATTAAAAAAAAAATACCTTGAAAAACACTAATAAATGTTTTCAAGCACAAATATAATACGCATAGTTAAAAAGTTTGGTATAAACGTTATGTTACCAACAACGTAGAAACAAACTGCAGAAATGGAAGCCGACTGCAGTTGAAAATTATTTATTTTTAAATAAGTTTCAAATGTATATATATTAATATGTATATATTAATGGCTGGGTGTCACTTTTGCACGAGCGTCAATATTGCACGAGGGAACACTTTTGCACGAGAGTCATTTTTGCACGAAGGGTCACTATTGCACGAGGGGACACTTTTGCACTCAGGGTCACTTTTGCATGAGGGGACACTTTTGCACGGCATCATTTTTGCACGAGCGTTACTTTAGCATAAGAGGACACTTTTGCACGAGGGGACATATTCGCACGGTGTCACTTTTGAAGGAGGAGACACTTTTGCACGCAAGGTCATTTTTGAACGGCGTCACTTTTGCACAGCGTCAATTTTGCATGAGGAAATACTTTGCACGGCGACATTTTTTCTCGATGACAATTTTTACGGCAGTATTGTTGCAGAACGATACTTTTGCACAACGTCACATTTTTACGATGATATTTTTTCACAGCGACATTTTCGCACAATGAATTTTTTGCACGGAACCTCAATTTTGCATTTTGGTAAAAAGTTTTTTAGCTACTACCAAATCTTTAACATAAAAAGAAACTCAAAATAAAATTTTATAACTTACTTTTATTAAATGCAAATATTGAAAGATTTAAAATCTTAAACAGTACAAGTTAATGTTTCGAAACCAACTAACGAAAAGATAAAATATTTATAAACTGCAATTAGTAAAAGTTAATTATAAAAGATTAATACCAGGGTCAAAAAACTTAACTCATTTAGAAACTAGAATAAAAAAATACTTTAAGTATAAGTAAATTGTTCTAGTTTATTTTGAACCTTAATATATAATCAACAGCTTTGTCTTTTTATTGATTTTACTATACGGTTACAAGTTTATTGTCCATATGATGGACCTAGGCATCAAAACCTAGACCACTTAAACTTAAAAACACATAATAAAAAATAACAAAAATAAACACAAATAGTTTATTTATTAAAACAAAGATAATAACATTACTTGATATAAAAATTTATAGGTTAAAACAAATAGAAAAATTTTAACCACAAACTTATACTTATTTACGCCTTGAAGTAGAACGATCAACATTAAATATTTAACTGCTTTTACTTACAACAAAAATAAAAACCTAATGCTGCAAGGACATTAACAATAGACTAGCCAAATGAACCATTATTAAATACAATGAAAAATTGACTTATTATTAATAGAGTATAGATACTGCTAATAAAACGGAACTATAAACTAAGCTGATTCTTGAAAATAAACCAACGGTTAATAAAAACTACTTATCAATTTTACTATCACAAATTTAATTCAGATTAAACTTTTTAAACTTGAATGATTTTTTTTTAAATGTTTGAAAGAAGCTAATTCATTTGGTAGCTTGTTCTATATTTCAACTGACCGATAAAAAGAGAATTCTGCTGAGCATCATTATTGAAATATTGCAGCGGTTAAAGACTAATACTGTATTTTTTTTTGTTACATAAGTTTAAACTTCCAAATGTTACTCTCTCATTCGCTCATCATGATCTTGCAACATTATTGTAATGAAACAATCCAAGTTTAAAGCTTGAAAAATGCGCTATTTTACTGCTGCTTTATTGTCCCGCTAAATAAAAAGTACAAAATTAACATCAAGTAATATTTAAAATACCTTTACACTTCATAAATTAACTAAATTTTTTTTTTTTTAATTTAACAACTATTTAAATTCTAAAAAAATTTAAAATATTTTTCCAACAACTATATAATACTAATTATAACATCAACAGAATATAAATAAAAGATAATACTCAAGATTCGTGTTTTAAACCCTTACTAAATAGAGTTTATCTTTCTGTTTAAAAATTAACAAGATTTAGATAATTTTTATTTAAAGTACTCAAAACTGTTTTTATTAAAACTATAAATCTGTATTCATCTAATTTATTTAATTTATGTTTATAAATATGAATTAATGAATTATGGTATGTTAAAATATTGCTCTACGTGAAATTTCAAACAAAAAGTTTTATTTAAAGAATATATCTAAGCTTTTTTGAGGTATTTGATAGAAATTTAGTTTGTAAAATTAATTTACAAAAACTTAACATTAAAATTTCATTAAAAATTTACCACATTTTATTCATTTAAAACAACTTTCGTTTAAAAGCGAATGTTTATTTATATTGAAAAAAAAAATTTAAGTTGCTATAAGAGAAAACAAAAATTAAAAGCATGCAAAATAGAATTTCCGTTCAAAATAGACTGATTGTTTAAAATTTTGCAGTTCATAATTTTATCCGTAAAACATAACACCGTGCGAAAGTGACGCTTTGCAAAAATGTCGCCATGCAAATGATACGTCGTGCTAAATGTAACGTCGTGCAAAAGTGTTCCCTCGTGCAAAAGTGACCCTGTGTGCAAAACAGTCGCCGTGCAAAAGTGTCCCCTCGTGCTAAAGTTACGCACGTGCAAAAGTGACCCTCCGTGCAAAAGTGACGCTTGTGCAAAAGTGTCCCCTCTAGCAAAAGTGTCTACTTGCAAAAGTGAAGCTCGTACAAAAGTGATCCGTTCCCGTATTTAGTATATATAAATTTTTTAAATCTAAATACCTTGGTTTTTCAACATTTGACATTACAAGATGAATTAGAATGCGTCGGAAATAAAGATTTTTTTTTATTGCGATCAGATTTTTAGTTTTTGTTGCAATTTGCTTCCATATAAATAACATATGTAGGATTTATATAACTATATAAAAATAAATGGAACACATATGTTTTGTTTATTACATTTATATAATTTTGAAGTACAACTAATATACTATATACTTTGTTATCTACAATTTATATATTTTAAGATTAAACTAGTTTTGACCAAATTAATAAGATTCTTTTACTACGAATATTTAATTCAAGTATTTAAGATTTTGATTTTTTATTGTATTTGTTTTTCGTAAAATCATTTAGATTAATTATAAAAAAATCAAGAAATAAATTCAAATTTATGTAATGACTTTTTTTAAATTTTAAAACCTTTTTTATATATTTTATGCTTTCCTGCTTAAGATAGGACTTAAATACAATTAATTTTATTGAAAACTATTTATACATTTTTGGGAGCCTTGTAAACAAGTTGATTATAAAATGTTTCATTTTATTTATACTATATATAGTTATTTCTTTTTATTATCTTTATGTAATAATAGCTAATGCTAAAACTTTTACCAATTATATAAAACTGTCCTGAAGTCGGGTGTCAATTCATTTTTATTGCTTGTATTTTAAGTTTTGCATGCTAGACATTGGTAAACTAACAATTTAAATGTATTTGTCTCCAGCTAAAAGCATAAATTGAGCCTAATTTATTAGAAAATTCTCTGTTTTACTGTAATTTAAACTTCTATACTTTATTAAGGTTACCTAATAAATATTTTTATTTTAAAGTTATAATATAAATTTAAATAACATTATTACGCTAAAGATTAAAAGGTAAAATTATAACTGCTATTAGACCTAAAAATATACTTTTGATGAATATTTACAACTAAAAGAGCTTAACTAATACTTTAAGTAAATCATAACATTTATTTTAAATTTAATTATTATAGAAAAACAAATAAACTTACAGGGTATGTGTCAAATTTGCACGTAGGCTTACACGAGCAAACAATTTTCGCTACAGAGGAAAATAACACAAAGAGAATATATATAAGAAAAAAACAAAAACATAAAATAAAAGATGAAAAAATCAGAAAAAAAGTCACCGACCGAGCATAAGGGCTAGTAGGGGTAACAGTGAAAGTAAAAAAAAATAATAAAATAACCATAAAAACTATTCTAAATAATTTAAAAAAAACAAAGCTATCGACCGAGTGTAAGGGTTATTGGTAACAGTGATAGTGAAAAAAAGTATAGTTTCCATTGCTAAAGTGGTATACTATCAAAATCGACCCGAGTTCAAAATCCAAACGATTTATTTATATTTTCCTTGTTTAATAAAATATTTCTTTTTTTTTAACTTTCACTGTTACCCCTAATCGTTGTTTTCGATCTATAAGCGGTTTTCGAATTTGACTGGATTTTGAACGCGAGTAAATTTTAATCGAGGCTGGATATTGAGAATGTTCTGCCAAAGTACTATTTGAAATAATGCATTTTTAAACTTAGAATTACGTAAAGTAAAAATAGATATATTGAACAAAATATTTTTAAAACAGATCAATTTATACATTATTATATCAGTTAAAATAAAATTATTATAATTAATTTGAAAATTTGGTAAGAATATTTTTATTAAGTTTTAATTTGGTTTTGGTCTAATTTTTATTGTTTTTATTTGCGATCACGCAGCTAAAATTATACATTTTGTAAACATTTTTTTTACAATTATAGTGTAAAATATACTAAAAAACTGTAAATTAATTTTAAAAAAGTATATTTATCTTCAAACATAATGATTAATATTTTGTCTAAAGACTATCTGTTATTATAATTTACTACAAAAGTATTTAATGTTGGACAATATTATTTATATAAATAACATTTCATTATCTCATATCCACTCAATTAGTTTTTTATTATAAAATATATTTTATTAGGGAAACATATAAGATATCGTTTTTGTTTTTTTCGAAAAAATTACAATCTTGACGTTATTTAATTTAAGTAGCTATACAGTTTGTTGAACGACTATTTGATGTTAGGAGGTGGTTTACGTAAAATTATTTCGGTCGCACAACACTAAAACACAGTAAATCTTACTTACTTATTTAAAAATCTTTTAAACCATGTTTATGTTTATAAAGTCTTGTTCAGTATATTTTTAAAACTTACAAAAAAATAAACTTATACATAGTGTAGCCTACTTTTAAGTCTTAAATACAAGAAAAGTATATTGAACCTCATGTTTCAACTTGATATTTTATAAAAAAAAGTATCTTGAAAAACTAAACTTTTTATCCCATTATTTTTTGTAAACTTTTAGAGCTTAAATAACAAGCACAACATGTATTACATTAAACAAAAATTTTACTAGTAACAGAAAATTTTAAAGGAATATTATTTAAAAACCTAAAAGCTTTGTTTTCATATTTCAATAGTGGGCAGTGCATAATTAAACTGTCATGCAGGTTAGAGTACATCTGTTAACACTTAAGACGAAAAATTTAAAACTTAACTTGGTCAATTTTTTTTTTGTAGGTGGGAAATCACATAAATAGAAAGCACAAAAAGAATTACCTTCCTTGCTTTTACCACTATCGCGCTACATAATTTTTTTGAAAAAAACCCCAAATAAAATTTCGACCTTCGGGTTTTTGGTTGAGAATTTTTCTACATGTAGCAATCATCACAAAAACATATTTTACGCGCTTTTAGACCAATTGAAGAAAGTTTCATTGAAGTTTTTTTTAGATTTTCTGTATACTTTTATCATTTTTCGTTATTTTTAAGTTTTATTTTGAAGAAACCAAGAAATTCCTCAAAGGAAATTTTTCAAAATTTCCCAAAACGCATAGAATGTTGTTTTATGATGATTGTTACGAGTAAAAAAAATTCAGCTAAAAACTAGAAGGTCGAAATTTTAAGATCCCAAACAATTTACATAGGGGTTGTTTTTATTAATGTAAACATGGTGACGGTGGTAAAAGTTAGAAGCGAATTTTTTTTATTTTGTTTTTAAAGTTATTTGCTACTCACAAACAGTTATAGAAAGCTTAATATTATTTTTTACTATATATATAAATGCATAAATAAACTGATAATTTATTACAATGGCAAGTTTTAATTACTTAATAGTAAGAGCTATGTACTAAGTGTAGCACTGTTTATAAGTAAATAAGAGACGTATGTTCGAAATATATTACAATTTACAGTAATAAAGGATAAATTATACAGTATAACCTCAAAGTACTTTAAAAATTTGTACATAGTTTAAAAAAAACTCCTAACTGATTACTCTTATAATTACTTTAAACTAATATCTTATTTTGTTGTTGTCTACCTAAACAGTGTTTATTAAGTCTTTATGTAGGGACTATAAAAGTATTGAATCTTTTCATTCAATATTTCAGAGCAAACTAAGCTAGCAACAGTTCAATTTAAAGATCAATATATGTTGTATATTTAAATTAAATACACCTTGATGACTTTTTAATTTTTTATAAACATACTATATGCAAGTTAAATTTCTTAAAGAAACAACACTTATTATTTTTGTAATCTTCAAAAAGTTTTACAATTTATAAATTTTTTATATAACAAAAGAATTCCAGTACGACTATAAGTTTTTTTTTTGTTTTGTGGTAGGAAAATACTAGGCAAACTGTTATAAAAGTGAGCTTAGGTCATAATAGTAAATTTAAGAGTAAAGACTATAATTTTACTCAATCCCGTGTCCCTAGCCTTTGTAAGTTTTATATGGGAAATCCCCTAAATCTTCATTTCCTTGTATTCATAATCATTATGTATACACATAGTAGGGTGTTGTTTATTGTTTTAAATATTTAAAAGATTAGCAACAAATAAATAAAACCTAACTTTGTATAATGTTAAAAAAATATATTATATACAAGCTAATTTATTTTGAAAAACCTTTTCAACATTATCTTAAGTTAAGTTTCATTTCTGGTGTTTAAAAATGTTGAAAAGATATCGGTAGTATAAACATGAATATAACTTGAGTATGTAGATAATTTGAAATACTACATTAATGTATAAACAAAGAAATATTTTTAAAGAAAATGGTTTTTAAATACTATATTTTATAAGGTTATGATGTTCTGACGGTCACAAATGTACACATATACTCACTTTTACGTTTTTAACTTTTACTCAACTTAAGTTTTATGTTAGACTATATAGCAAGGTTTTCTAATATAATTGTATTATTAACTTTTCTTACTAAAATGTTTACAGACACAGCTCACAAAAATTAAGAAACTGACATTAGGTTAACAACTTTTGGGTTCAAAATACATTTTAAGTTTTTCTACTAAATTTTCTGTGCACACTAAATCAATTTATATAAACACTAATGTAAAAAAATCCTTGTTAATTTTAAGTGTGCATATAAATTTTTAAGCAAAGTAAGAAAATGATATTAAGTAAAACACTTTTTATATAGATCACATATTTGGTTTAAAAAAAAAAAATTAATTGCACCTAAGTTAATTTATATGCAAAATAATTTATGTACACTGATGCTTATTATTGAAACTTTTTTTTTTTTAAACCTGGTTTGCAACAAGCTTAGGAAACTTATGATGTTTTGAAACTTCACAAAACATAAGGATAACTCTATATGTTACGAATATATAAAAAAAAATAGGATGACTCAGGCCACCTTAGTTTTTTTATATCAAGTTGTGAGGATAGTTTTAAGATTTTTGAATATCTCAGACCAGTTTTTTTCTCGATTTTATTTAAGAATCAGATTTTTTTGATATGATAAAGTAAATAAAACAATTAGTATTAGAAATAATTCTTTAGATCACTTAAAACAGTCTGTTTATACTTAAAGAGTAGCAACTAGCAACCGTGTAATAATTAAGTTACAATAAGTATAGTTTTAGCATATTTTTTTATTACGATTGTTTATACGTAGTTAAGTGTGTATAAAACAATATATGGCATAGGTTAAAATAACTTTTAATTAGTATATATTTTAAGTTCACGACTATTTAAATTCTAATAATAACTTAGGCTTGTTTACACTTTAAAAATGGCTTGTTATAGCATGTTTTAGCAACTTTTAGGCTAGTCTAAATATTTTTCTCAACTTAAAGGTAATTTTTATAACTTTATGTATTTTTAAAATTCTAGTCTATTTAGATCCTTTGATTTTAATAATGTATTTTATTAGTTGGTGCTTTATTAAAACGTTTTGTATAAATTTTTGCTCATTATTGATATTTTCTAACCCAGGCATACTCATATTATCTTTATTAACTCTGATTAGTTTCTAATCACTAATGCTGCCTTTTAAAACTGCATTGATGATGCGTTAAAAAAAAACTAATTCATTTCTTTTATAACTTGCTTGCAGTCACTTCAGTGTTGTCAGTCTACAAATCCTTTATTTGGTTTTGAGTAAGTAAAATCAGACAACTTATAGCTTATTTGATTTGAACTTGTTGCTTGTTGGTACATAAGTTCTATATTTGCTTTTGAACATTTAAGTTGAAACTCAGCAGTTAGTTTTTAGTTTAAATTAAAATAACAATTTTAAGTGCTATTTTCTACAATTTTATTCGGGCTGATATTTGTTCAAACTATTACACAGCTAAGTTTTTTAATTCGCCTAATTGCCAATTTTTAAGATTTGTTTTTATTTGTTTTGATTTTAAAGTTTGACAAATTCATTATTTTACATTTCCTTGTCTTGATTTTATTATTAGTTAAAAATATACCTAATATGGACCCTAACAATAGACGTAGACAAGCACGTTTATGCACGGCCACTAATGTGTCTACCACTCCGGGGTACTCCCCCCATAAATTAAATAACAGTTTATGACACCTAAAAATTGAATGTTTACTAAAACACAAAAATTGTGCACAACTGGTTAGTTTGTTTAAGAATCTAAAGTATTAAAGACTTATTCAAAGATTTAAGTTTAGTTTAATTATTTAAACTGTTTCGGACAAGTGCAGAAAAAAATTCCGAACCTTTACTAGTTATTCACTTTCTCGCCCCTTACTGGCTATTTTTCTAGATGTTTCTCTGATAGGGCATCTTTGGAAAACCTGCATCAGACAAAAGTACAACTAATATGTAAATATAGTTTTAATTTTTTTATGGTTATAACTATGTTTTAAAATATTTATGGTATATTGTTTGAAAACAAATTTTCAATTTTTTAAAACTTGCAATTTCATAATATGGATTTATTTTAACATATACCATAAATAAGTGTTATTAAAATTAATTTGACATCTAGTAAAAAACATCAATGTAAACAGCAGACTTAATATAAGATCATTTAACATTTGTTTATATTTTTCTTTATTACCTAACTCGCAAATTCTGTACAGTATAATATCTACACAGAAAGTCAATCAAGTTTTAAGTTTTAATGGTCAAGTTTAACCCTCGACCTCTTACAACCAAAATTTTAACTTTTTCAATCTGGCTTAATTTTTATATCCTATATAGCTTTTTAAATTTGCATCAAGTAAATTTTCTATATGACCTTATATTAATAGGAATATTCCAGTTATATAAATGTATCTTGTTTAAAATTAAGCTATTTTTCCAAAGCTTAACATCTGAATAAGCAATTACTTATGTTTAGAAAACATTTGTACTATTTTCATGTTTTTTTTTTTTTTAATGTTTTTTGAGTATTTATAATAAAGTTTTCAAAATCACAAGGTCCAGTTGGATATTTTATAACAAGCTCGATCGGCGGAAAATTTTTCTAGTAAATTATAATTTTTAATACAAAGCTTCTAAATTCTTTATAAAAATGGTCTCTGATAGAATTAATTTACTGAAAAAGTACATTTTGTCTTAAAAAAAAGTTGGCACCGAAAACTTAAATAAATTTAATTTATTAATACGCCATAAATTAAATCTTATTTTTAACATGTAAATGTTTACCAACAGTCTAAATTTTTTATATTCTAGTTTAAAGGTGGAAAACTTTGTTCTTAACAGTTGTGAACATTAAATATTTTTGTTTCCAAAAATGGTATTAAACAAACAATTTAACTAACTGTGTTTGTCTAGTATTATATTATTTTTTGAATTAAACTAGAATCTACATATATAAGTTTAGTATTAAGTTGTTCAAATGTATCAAAATGCTAACCGAGCTAAAACAGACAATATGGTCCTCGTGAAAAGAATCATAGAGATTTATTAAATGCTGAACTATTGTTCTTTATTATGTTTAAAATAAACTAGACTCTAAGTAAAGTTAGAATGATTATAACTAATTAATACAGTTTGCATATCTTTATAGGTACTTAAGTTAGATAATTCATCTTTTGATATTCAATTTATATGAATTTAAACTCATATGCATGATTTCAAATTTATTTACTTATGATATAAGATAAATTAATAGCAATGTTTTAAGTTTTATATTTAATTTATATATTAATCAGATCGATAGTTTAAAAACTAGTTTAATAAAATTAAAGTTTTAAGCAAGGTAACTTAGTTTATCACAAAAACGTAGATTTAAACAATCAAAACTTAGATAGGCAAATCAATAGTTTATAAAACTATATGGTAATTAAAAAATTATACAGCAATTTAGAAGTTTATGTTTCAAATGTACAATTTTTTCAGAACTATAGACGAAAACTAACTAATTCCAACTAAATATTTTTTTTGCAGTTCTTTTAGTTTCGAGTTAGCTGCGTCTTTTATATAATTTTGCAACTTAGGTAGACCGGACAAGCCTTTAACGTAGGCTACAATAGAACGAGCTTTATCAACTTAACCAAGTGAGTGTAAATAGAAGTCAGAGTATAACCACGCAATCGTAATTGCAGTCGAATGTGCTGGATTACGATTTTATTTATAAAACCAATTGTTTCCTTGAAATAATCTGATGCTTCATTGATTACTATTTGCTTATCTTCTTTCGATGCAACAATAGCTTTGATAGCAAACTGATCTTCTAGAAAACATTTGTAATGAGCCACAGCTTCAGTATCACTATCGTTTTAACCCAATAACTATCTAGCAGTTTAATAGCATCATCATATATTCTGTTTGTTTCTGATTGTGCTTTAACTATTCTCTCTGCATTTTTCTATCCATACTCGAGTCTTTACAGGTAAGGAAAGAGTTAAATACGGTAGTAATAGCTTTTTATAACTTACCAGTACCATGTTTCTTTCTACAAAGCTGAGAGGTAATCCCATTTTTATCACTTGTTTGATGTAGTCAATTACATCTTCATAACAATTGTTTTTGTAACATATTTTAGCAATTAACACTAACTCACGCCAATCAAACTGAGACCTTTTTTCACAAATTTTGAAAGCAGTTTGCTGTTATCATTTGCTTTTCTAGCTACGACCTTAAAAGTAAATTATGTATAAGTAACAAATAATAATCATATTAACACTTAATAACTTTTTTTGATATACATAGTTCATCAGACTAACTGTAGTACTTTTGTTTAAATGCATATAAAAACAACAATTTTTAGCTTTAACTAGTTGAATTTAGGTTATGTATTTTTTTTAGCAAATAATGTTTAGTTATCTAAGAAAATCAGTTTTAAACACAAAATTAAAAACAATTAAAAAACCGTCTGTGCTCCAACTTCCTTCTTTCCTCCTTTTTTCTTGCGACAGCTAGCAGAATAAGCATGAGAGCACTCTTTTGAACAAAATCTTTTCGTTGCATAGAAATTTATTTAAAATTTCTCTCTTTCTAAATTTTTCAAGCTCACATACAGCAAAATCATCATCAAGGGAAGCTTCATTCTGTTGGTTTAAAAATTATAGAATAAAATAAGTTATAATATTTTTCTTCAGCTACACTTAAAAATGTGTATTTTAAGATTCTTGCTTGAAAAAAACATACATATAGTAAAAATTTTATACTTAAAGTATTAAGATACTTGTAATTGGTATTCTTTTTAAACATGTCTTAAGTACTTTCAACTGTGATAAACATTCTAAGATGAAAAACTAAATTTAAAGAAATTAATTTTGATGAATGTATAAGTTATAATAAGATTTATTTTTCCTACAATGTCAAAACTGCAGTTCAAAAATTAAATATATCTAAGGCCAGAAATACTTTTGTTACTTATTTTGTTTTATCAAACGAACTTTGAAAACATTTCCTAGGTAAATAGTTCAACTTTAAGTTCAATTGCAAATATTTACAATTTTTTAGAAGTTTCCTTTAGTTCTAAACTAATCGATTTTTAAAATGAATTTTGAGGAAAATAAAAATGATTGCTTAAATATTACATTGAAAAAGTTTTAATGCCAATGAATTACAATTATATTAAAATAAACTTTTAACATTTATTTGAAAATTGTGACTACTATATTTATTGATCAGTAGTAAGGCAAATGAAACCAAGTTGTATAAAGTTACTTACTTAAATAGGACTTACAATTTAGTTTATTATAATGTAAACTCTGCAAGTGTAATAGATAAAAAATAGTTAAGAATTAAGTTGTTTAGTATAATTTAAGACCTTATAATTAAATTTATTTATTTTATACTAAATCACTTTGTAGAAAGTTTTCAATACTTGATTATTCATTTCAACTGTTAACGTTGGATCACTACTAGAAATTAGCTTATCAATGGTCTCTGATTCATCAGTGTGTCGTGTTTCCTGTAGTTTTCCTGTAGTTTCCTGGTAGTGTGACTACTTTTCTTTTTTCGAATTTCATTTTCGATCCCTCAGTAATACCTAAATTAACTTCGTTTTTTTTTTTCCTGATAAAAAAAACAAGTGTTTTATTAATTTACAACTTCTTAAAAATAAAATTGAAATCATGTTAAAATAGTTGAACCTTAATATTGTTAATCGATAAAGGTGTAATATATGTTAAAATGTATATATAATTTGTCAAAGCTACTTTAACACTATTTTTTATTTTCATTGATTTCTAAATAAATTGATTAATAAGCATGTATTAGAAATGATCTTTGAAGAAAATATAAAAGTAGTTTATGCAATTTGTAAATAAAATTAAGAATTTTATAATCAAAATTAAATATAAATATTTAAAAAAATATTTATTTAAAAATAGAATGATAAAAACACGACATATGGTCATTAAAGATCATTATGTAGTAAATAACTTGTTTTTAGTAACTTATCCTAAAATAATGTAGATTAAGTAGTAACAGTTTAAACTTAATATATTAGTACCATTAATATATGATAACTAAAATACAAGTTTAAACACATACTCTTTTCAATGAGACCATTTTAGGAGGAGATTGATGTTTCTTCTAAAGTTAACTTTTATCCATATAAGTTTGAATAAAAGTGTTCTGAAAGATTATTAATTTATAAAAGCTTAGTTGTTTTTTACTTTTAAACTTCCTGATTTTAAAAATTGCATTTTAGCTTCAGGAAACGATTTAAAATACTATTTAAAGTATATTTAATAAATTTTATTATCTTTTATGTTTGATAAACTGGATAGTTTATTTTTTAATCAGTTTGATTTTGTAACTTAAGTTTTAAAAGTAGTAAGAGCTAACAAAAGAAACAATTCACTGTTAATCATGTTTGAAAAAGAGTTAAACTTAATTAAACGACGACTTTATGTCCAGAGTTAAAAATATAGCTTTATAAAAAAGCTAATTTAAAAGTTATTAAACTTGTCTGAGATTTCAAAGTTAATAGAAAAAAAGTAAACATTTTGAGTTAAGCTGAGCATCCCAAATTTAATTAAAAAATATAAGTTGGCCTAAAAAGCTATATTAATTTTGTCATTTGGCAAACTTGTATACAGTTTATATTTACTTAAATTTAAACATATTACAATTTGTTATACATTTTTAAATAGCTTTCATTAGTTGATTGCATTTATACTTACAAAAAGAATTCAATTTTACTTAAGTTTAATAAAATCATTTGACTAAATGTATGACCATTCTATTCTATTAACGTATAAATGTATATTAGCATTTATTACTTATATAGAACACATTGACGGTTTTCTGTTGAGATAACGAACTACCTATAATGTTTTATCAGAAATAAATTTTAAGCAGTTTCGATTTTAGAAATAAAACACTTGGTGGTAATAAATAGACGTAAAACAAAACTACTAAGCACAAAAAAAATATTAAACGTTGATACATATTTTAAAACATCACAAAGTATAATAAACATATATGGCTCAATACCAAAAACTAACATTAAAATTTTTTTTTCAGCTTAATAATACAATTTAGTGCAAAAGCCTGAAAAAATCATTTAAAGCTGAACTAAATTTTTGAAATAGTGATGTTATACTTTTCTTAAAATCTTCAAGACCTTGTGTGACTTTCCTTTCTGTAAAACAAAAGAAAAAATAGTCTTACAAATAATCACGCATTTTATAAACTTTTTGTTTGTTTATCTATGTTTGTTATAGTATTTTAATCTTTGGTTTTGAATTAACATTTTGTGTTGAATATAAAATAAAATTAAAATTAGTAATTAGTAAACTATTTAAGGTCTACAGTATTTTACTTACGGATTAATTTTTATTTAAATAAAAGTTTACATTTATATACGACGTTTAAGAGTACGATTTGTGAGAAAAATAGTAACTTCTATTAACTTTTTACGCAATAAATTCAAAAGAATCGTTGGTTATGTTTAATTATATTTTCGATTATATAACAATTTTAAACACTACAATAAGGTAGCTATTAAGCAACATGATAAACTTTAATTCAACATTTAAAATAATTGTTCATTTTATCAGTTTAAATTTAATTTTACTTAAGTAAAGTAAAATAAGTAGCATGAGAACTTTTGTATCTATTTGTTTAAAATTGTAGTATAGTTTTAGTTTTTTTAACTTTTAGGTAAATAAGTTTTTTTTTTATGAAAAGAACCTATGTAGTTGAGCTTAAAGTAAACAATAAAACTTATAGAGTTTTATGCTAAGGAGTTGTATATTAAACTAAACTTTTGAATTTAATTATTTAAGTGTCATGTTTTACTAAGTATTTTATTTTAATACAGAAGTAAAGCTACTATATGTAAAAATTTCTTAAATAAGTTATTACTCTTATAATAGCTTAATTAATTATATACTTTTTGTATTGTACAACTGTTTTAAAAGACTTTAAAACATTTCATTAAGAATGATGCTAAACAGTTTGTAAACTCTAACAAATTTTACAAACACATGTACAACTAATAAAGTTTCCTTTTTACAAAAGTTTACAAAAAGACAACTAAATTAAACATATGTTTACAAAGTCTTAAATAAAGCTGTATCGCTTTTATAAAATTATTTTTAGCAAATACCGGATGCACTATCCTGATCCGTATTTGAAAATTAATCACAACCGCTTTCGGTCGGATCCTAATTATATGGTTTCAGTAGATCACGAGGTTCACTTCATCAAAATATAGAATGGGATTTAATTAGAACGAGTAGTAGTAGTCATGTTCTTAATGAAAAATAAACATAGTTAAAGAAAAAGCCACACTTAAATTTAAACAAAACATACCTTGTGAAGACACATGTTAAAAATCAAGCATTTAAAAATTCACAGTTAATGTAGTTTTAATATAAATTTAAATAACTTTTGTTTTTTCCTATTGCAGTCAAATGAAATGCTTGATAAAAGAAAATAAAGATAAACTATCGAAATTCTTATTATTGGCATATGCATACCACAACTGTGTTGAAATGAAAGCGTATTGATTTACTCTTACTTATTAACTTTACATCCTTTGTTACACGACAAATCAGTTTTTGGTTTATTTATCGTTTTTTAAATTTCAATATTTTTGTCATTCATAGTTAAGAAGTTTTTGTTATCTTTTCCAATGTTTTATGATAAAGTCTTTTCTTGCTAGTAAACCTCATATCGCTGCGTTTTGTTTATAACAGGCTGGACTTTTTTCAACATACACTTTTTTGAATTGATTTACTTTTATTTAGCTAATAAAGTTGTAAGTGAGTCATGTCATGATTTTTTACTTATATTTTGTTTAAACCTTCATTGTTTAAAACGTTAAGAATGTTTGAAGTATATAAATATACAAAACACAGAAGATAAATCTACTTAACCTATATGAAAATTAATTAAAGAAAAACTTGATCATTATAATTTATTAATTCATTACTTGTACGACTTGAACTACGACTTGATAACCGAAGGAATTTTTTGCATTAGGTTCTTAGACAAATTGTTTTGGGCGTTTTATTTATAGATTGACAAACAACTATAGTTTTTTTAGTGATAAAAAACGAAATAAGGATCCAGTTCTGATCGTAACCTATTTTTTTAGTTGCGTTCGGTCATTATTTAATATATAATAAACTTTCGACGTTATATCGTCGATTAATTCAAGTGTAATATCATCATGTCTTAAAGTAAAATAAATAAAGTTTTTAAGCTGTACACTAAGTATTTAAAAAAGTCTTCATTTGTGCTAACTGGCCTAACAGTCATGTATGGCATACTTTAGTGTTCATAGTTCAGTTATTTTCTTAACAAAATTACAATTTCAACGACTATAAGTTTTTATCTTTAGAAAACTATGTTGTTATACTTGACTAATTCTTTAATATTAACTAGTTGATTATCTTTAAAAAACTAATTTTGAATACTTTGTAAGAATACAATGGTTTAAAAACTTTAGAATCAGCACACACTCAAAGTTGATTTTGAAATATTAAGTATAATAATACTACTAATATTCAGATGTAGAGAATAGTAGCATTTTTTTACAACTATTTCGAGCAGCTATTGTTT
>NW_028139390.1:27892-48616 GCF_965202585.1 Thalia democratica | reverse complement strand
TAACATACTTAAAAACAAGTTATAGACCATAACAATAATCACAATGTTAACTTAAAAATTACAGATAACAAATAATAATAAGGCTAATCTCTATATTATTCAGTATGACAATGAATGGACACACTGTATCAAAGAACATATTGAAACACTAATTAATATATAAAGACAACACTTTAAATGTGGTCAACAGTTTTACAGAATAATTAAATCTAATAGCATTATTCTTTAAGAATAAATAATAGATTTAAGACAGTTAAAAAATCATATAAGCAATAAATATTTATTAAAACTAACTTGACATAAAACAATATAAAAACAATAAAGTTTAAATTTTAAACTAAATCTAGAACATCTTAACTAGAATCTTGACAAACTCTCTGTGGTTGGTTATATAGCTATATCCTAGAAATGAAAACTAGCATGAAATCAACTTGCGTTCCGGTTGATTTAGTTTATATTATTTCAACATTTTAAAGTAATTGGAAATAAGTGAACCATGTTTTCCATTGCACTTTCTATTCCTGCCATTTAAAAAAAATCTAATTCTTCCCTTATTTACTCTAATTTCTTGGAGACAATTTTAACTAACACTACTTTTTCCTTTTAACTATTAAAATGGAAAACTATTAAATGAGGAAAAGTAATATTTATTGTTAAATTATTCCCTATTTTTTATAATAAACTGCAAAAAATGTTAAACATAAGAAGTACTCAAAATTTCTTTGAAACTTTTTTCAGAATATTAAGTTTGCAAATAATCTGAAGAATTTAGGAGATAATTATAAGATTATAATAATAAAAAAAAATTTAAGTTTGTTTTTAGTTGTCATTTGTATGTAATCCCCTTTGAAAAAATGACTTAAATATTTTAAGGATGTTATAGTTCATTTCTGTCTTATTTATATACAAATATTGTACTTTTCTTTTAGGCTATTAAGGTTTTAAGGCCTTACAAAAATGTTAACACAACTCACTGACACTTGAAATTGGTCGCCACTATTTCTGCCATACTTTGTCAGATCTTTTGTGAATTTGAGATCTAAATTTTGTTAATTATTTTTTTGACTTTGTGGACTAAATGTTATCAAACCTATTGTGTTTTTTTATACTTTTTTTTTCTTTTCATTTTTGTATTTACTGACTTTAATTTGTCAATTTTGTTCTGACTTTTTAGACTATATTTTGTCATTTATATTGTAAATATTTGAAATCTTTTTTTTTTTTTTTCTTTGTGACTTATTGGGACTTACACTATGACGAAACCGTTTAGGACTTATTTGACTTAACATTTGTCACAAACTTTCTGTGAACTAGTAGATCTTAAATTTCATCAAAACCCTTATTACTTATTATTTAATCTACATATGATACTTTATTTAATATGAATCCTATTGCCTTTTGGATTTCCCTCCTTTTTTTTATATTTTTCAGTTAAAGTAAAAAATATAAATGAGACATACATTAAATATTAGTACTGCGTATTTAAGACATCTTTATTCTCGGTTTCCAAAGATTTTCATCCCAATTTTCTCAAGGTATTTAAAACTACATGTTTTTGGATCTATTTTCATTTCAAAGTTAGTTTAATTTTAAAGACTGTTTTAATTAGTATACAAATTTAATAGAAATCTTAAATTTGCTTTGAAAGTTTTTTTAATTTAGAAAAATTATGATGATGAAATTTTTTTTATCTTTTAATAAATTATTTGTGTTAAATACAAATTTTACTACATAATATATGAAAATTGTATAAAACTACAGTTTTTTTCAGGTTTTAAAAGTGACTAATAATCAAAGTTAGAGGTTTTCCAGGTTTTTTGAATCTAAATTGCCCAATTCAAAGTATTTATAGGTTATTTCAGAAAAAAAAGTTTTTTGGCAACCCTGTATATGGTATAATTTCTCTAAACCTACTTTTAATTAAATGGCAAACTATATTGAAAGTAACAAAAAATTATGATAGTGAGATAAAAATTTTATAAATAAAACCTTAAAAATTAAGTGTAATGTACTAGTAGAATTTATTTGGTTAATTACTTTCTTTGTCTTCTTTAACTATAAACTAAAAAAAACTGTTTAATTCTATTCTGGAAAAGCTAATTGTAACTTATAGATGTAGGTTATTTAAATTTTGGATGAGTATAAGAGTCTTATAAACAAAGTTTTAGACCATAACAAATAACAATAACATTAACCTAAATATTACTGATACTAAATAATGATTAGGGCTACTCTATATAAAACTCATCATGACAATAAATGAACATTATGTATTAAAAAAGATTCAAGCACTAGTAAATGTATAAAGAGAGCACACTATAAATGTGGTCAACACTTCTACAAAAAAATTTAATCTAACAGGAAAATAATTAAGAAAATATATTTTTATTAGGAATTAAATACTTTGAATGCACGTCATAAATTATATAAACAATAAACTCTGATTGAAAGAACTTTACAATATACAATATAACAACAATTAAGTTTAATTCTTGGAATAAATCTAGAACATCTTAACTAGAATACCAACAAACTCTCTGTGGCTGTTTATATAACTATATCATAGAAATGAAAACTAGCATAAAACCAACTTGCTTTCCGGTTGACTCATTTTATATTAGTTAGTATTATAAAGCAAATGGAAGTAAGTGAAACATGTATTCCCTTGAACTTTCTATTCCTGCCATTTTGAAAGAGAATTTAAGTTTTCCTTTTTTTCCCTTTTTTTCTTGAAGACAATCTTAGCTTACTCTACTTTTTCCTTTTAATTAATAAATTGGTGAGGAAAAGTATTTTTATTGTTTAACTATTACCACAGTTCTTATAGAAAACAGCAAAAATTGTTTAAAAACAAGTACTCAATATTTTCTTGAAATTTTTTTAAGAATATTCAATTTGTACGTAATTTGAAAGAAGTTAAGAGAAATTAATAAGGTTATAATGATAAAAAGTTATTTTAAATATATTTTTTAATTGTAATTTGTATGTAATCCCCTTTGGTAAAATATCCAAAACATATTCAGGATGTTACAGTTCTTTTCTGTCTTATTTATTATAAATTAATGTCATTTTCTATTTGGCTCTTAAGTTTTTAGAGCCTTACATAAAAATTAACATGACTCACTTAAGAGTAAAAATTATTCGCCATTTTTTTGTGATTCTTTGTCAGTTCTTTTGTGAATTAGTGATCTAAATTTAGTTTTTTTTTTTGTGACTTTGTGGACTAAATTCTGTCAGACCTATTGTGACTTTGTAAACTTTTTTTTTCATTTTCATTGTAATTTTATTGACTTTATGTTGTAAATTTTCTTGTGAACATTTGAAAACTTTTTTTTTCAAAACTCTTTGTTACCTATTGGGACTTACACTACGACAATACCGTATAGGACTTAAATTTATTGTGCAAAGATATGCGGGTATTAAAACCTGAGCCGCTTAAACAATACACACTAAAGAAGAAATAAACAAATTACATTTAATTAAAACTAAAAAACTAAACATAACATAGTAAAAATTACAAAAATATAGTCCTGTATGGCTAAAAATAACTTAGTATGCACAAAAATTAAAACAAAACAAATTTCCCTATATAAACATATGTATTGATTATAAAAGATTATACAAATACAAAAATATTATATACAAATTAAAAATCTGTAAGTGGAAGGCATAGGGTAGAAACATTATTCTTAGTGATAATTATACTTTAAAATAAGTAAACATAAATTACTTGAAACCATCATTATAATAAATTTTCAATCGATAATAACTGTATATTATTGGTGTTTATATTATTTGAACTTATTTATTTTTTCAATTTTAATCGAAAACGTTCCTCCCTCCCACACGAAACCCCATCCTGCGGTAACTTAATCCACATATTTGTTGTTCTGCAGAAAAATTAATTTTGCCACTTATTGTTATTAAAACTATATTTACATTTTAGTTTTTTATCATTCCTCCCAAATTATATTTCGTCTTGGAAAATAAAAACTGTTTGAAAAACTCTTTATATTTACCATTAACAATTTTAAAAAGTGTTATCAAATCAAACTGCCATCTTCTATATTCTAAAGACTCCAATCTGAGCTTTACCAATCTATCTTCGTAAGAGGTATTTGAAATGCTGCGTCTTTTACAAACAAAACTGGTAAAACTTCTCTGCACAGACTCAATCCTAATAATACCTTTTTTTTTTAATAGGGGGACCGTATTAGGGTATTTTGTTCGAGTTTGGGGGAAACGTAGGTTTTAAATAATTCATTAAAAATACTAGCAGAACTGGTTTTAAAACTTTTAAATATTTGATAAGATGAGTTTTAAACAAATTTATATAAATAATTTACATGTTCGTTCCATTTTAGCTTTTCATTTATATATATTCCTTCCTAGGTCTTTAAAAAGTTTTACTGCTGGTATTTCATTTTACAATTACAAGGTAAATAGGAAAAGGTTTATTTTTAGTGATGGTTAGAACAAGGCATTTTTTTGGATTCAAATCCAGTTTTCCTGTTTTTAGCCATTCATGAAATTATCTAATCTTAATTGAAAAGAAATTTCTGACTTGCTAAAAACTTTGCTTCATCTGCAAATAGACTTAATTCGCTTTAAATGTGAGTATTTAAAGTAATATCGTTGATGTAAATTAAAAAAAGAAGAGGACTAATGACCCCACTTTGTGGTACTCCACTGTGAATTTTCAGAGGATCTGATAATGTGTTGTTAATGAGTACACTTTTTGTCTTAGTATTTAAAAATTCGCTTAACCAATTCACTAAGATATCATCAAAACCATATTGAGTCATAATTTTTAATAACCTAATGTGTGACTCAGTGTCAAAAGCTTTTTTGATGTCAGTATAGACCACTGTGACTGATTCATTGTTCAAGTAAGTTATTAAGCAAGTATGTAAACATCTCAATAGTTGAATTCCTGACTATCGATGGTTAACAATACCAAATTGTTTTGTTGTTAATAAATTAAAGTCGAAAATGTGATTAAATATTTTTTGAGAAATAATGTTTTCAAAATTTTGGTAAAAAGTACTGGTTAAGGATATTGGCCTATAATTAAATGGGTCGTGTTTGTTACCTTTTTTATATACTGGAATTTAATAAGATTTTTTCCATTGTTTTGGTACTTGTGATATTACTAAGGAGTAAACAAAAATTAACTATAAAGGAAAAGCTAATGATGAAATAGCATGCTTAATAGAATAAGGTGGAGTTTTATCTGAGTTCTGATGATTTTATCTTTAAGGTGCTTAGTCGATGTATTTTATTAAATTCTTTATTTTTTTTGCATATTTTTAAGGTTGTTTAAAATTTTGATGATTTTGATCTTGATTAATTATTTTTCGATTTTTTTTGAAAAGTGTGGCTCTTTCAAAATCTGAAGTTACTGTTTTGTCTTTATTGTGATCAAATAGGGGACGCAATTAAGTATTAATTTACATTAATCTTTGTCACAAACTTTCTGTGAGTTATTAGATCTTAAGTTCTATCAAAATCCTTATTTCTTATTATTATATCTATTTATGATATTTTTTTTAGTATGACCCGTATTGCCTTTTTGATTTCCTAACCTCCTTTTCTTTATAATTATAAGTAAAACTAAAAGACTTATAAATTGGGCACACAGTAATAAATAGCATTGCTTATTTAATGCAATCTTTATTCTTGGTTGCCAAATGTTTTTATGCAATTTTACTTCAATAATGTTACTAAAATTGAATTTGTTAGGGTCTATTTTTAATCAAATAATGAGTTTATGGTAAAAAACTGTTTTAATTAGTATAATGACATTGAATAAAAGTCTTTAGCTTCTTTAGATATTTTTTTTAACAGAAAAATACTTTTGATCATGGAAAGTTTTATCTAAAACAAAATTTTAGTGTCTTATCTAAATTTTACTTATTAATATGTATAAATTGTATAAGCTACAGGTTTTTCCTAGTTTTATAATTTATTTTTGTTCAAAATTCAAGGTTTACCCAGATTTTTTAACTCAAACCGCTAATTTCCAAGTTTTTTTAGGTTATTCCAGGAAACAAAGTATTGGTAACCCTGTTTATTGTAAAGTTTCTCTTAATTTACCGCTAAATAAGTTGCACTATATATTAACAATGACTAAAATAAAAGATTGATGAAAATAAAATTTTTATAAATACCGCTTTTAAAATCAAAGGTAACAAAGTAGTAAAATTTTTATGGTTAATTACTGTCTTTGTCTTATTTGATATATAACTAAAAAACTGTTAATTTCTATTTCGGGGGTGCAAATTGTAATCCATGGATGTAGGTTATTTAAATATTGAACATTATGAGTATAACACACTTATAAACTAATTATATACCATAAAACATTATAACAATGTTAATCTAAATATAACTGATACTAAATAACGATTAGGGCTACTCTATATAAAACTTAGCTTGACAATGAAAGAACATACTAGTTGTTAAAGAACTGATTCAAACACTAGTTAATATATAAAAATAAAAAGATAACACACTATAAAGTTGGTCAACACTTATACACAAGAATTAAATCTAACATGAATATACTTTAAGAATGTATATTTGAATTAGGGTTAAATACTTGGATTGCAAGTCAAAAATCATAAAAGCCATAAACACTAATTAAAATGAACTTGACAATAAGTAATATAATAAGAGTTAAGTTTTAATTCTAAAACTTACTGGTTGATTCATTTTATATTATTCAACACTTAAAAATAAATAAAAAAAGTGAAACATTTATTTTATTAAGTTATAACTACAAGATGCTAATTTATATAAATCCACAAGACAGTTTGAACAATGTATTTATTAACAACATAAACCACAAATTACTATTTTAGAAACTCTTCTTCAGAAATATAAGTTAAGTTTTTAGAATGAATGCAAATATAAATAACTTTATAACAATTGAAGCTCTGGTTGGAATTACTTTAAAAACTGTAACTAATGTGTTTACTATAAATGTTTATAGAAATCTAAAACAATTAAAAATTCTTATAACAATCATTCTTATACTTTAACAAAAAATACACTAGTAAACATTCATGCAGTGCATACTCGATCATAAAGGTCTTATTTTCATTATCTAGGTCTTATTAACTTCAACCCTGTAAGAATGGTAAGACTTCCTTATATACTTTCGTTCTAATAGATAAATTTTGTAACACTTTACACTTAAAGAATAAACATTCAAACAATGAAAGATAATATGCATACCTTTACAAAACTAAGTTTTATTTCAAGTTTTAACATCTAAGTATAGCAAAGCTAATATTTACACGTAAATATAATGCACACAATTCAATCAAATTTAACCAACACTATATCTAATTTATTAGTAAATTGTAACAAGTATACTTTTTTGAACTTTAACTGCGTAAAATATAACATTTATTTACTTTTATGTTAGTTGATAATGTATGAACTTTCTTGATTTCTCCCGCATATATCATATCTTTATTTTCGTACACTTAGTGTTGATGACTGTTGAAAATTTGTTTAAAACTAAAAACGATACGAAAGCTTTACTTACAGCATATTTGCAATAAAAAATTGCCAATAGAGTTTTTGCTAACGGTAAAACAGGATGACTAATAAATACTTAAAATTCTGCTTTTTTGTTACGACTAAATGTTTTCAAGATAGTTTATATATTCAAAAAAAAATATTTCATAAAAAAAGTAACTTGAAAAAAAAAGCAATAATGATAAGTTCTTCTGTTAAACGTTTTCATATGAAATAAGCTATAAATCAACTTCAGTGCACGGGGAGAAATGTTTCAGTGGAGTTTTTGAAATAAGTTAGTCTACAATTTTAAGGATTTTTAAATTTTGTACTTAAAAAACCGTGCAATAGTGGAACACTACAGATTATGGTTAACATTTCTCAAGTAAGTATAAATAAGTGTTTGTACATAATATAACCATAAACAATTTTGAATTATTGATTGTCCAGTGAGACAAATCATTTTGACTACAACAAAACATAACCCTAAAAGATAGTTTATAAATCATAATTATTTTGACAAGCTTATTGTCTACGTTAGACTATAGGTTTTGCCACTTGAACTGCAATACACGTAAAAAAGAGAGAAAACAAAAAATTAAAAAATATATATAAATTTTTATAAATCATACAACGTATTTATACTTGATTACTTTAGTAAAATAACAGTTTAGTTGTATTTTTAAACCACATTACTGACCATAACTTAATTCAAACTTAACTGACAGTAAATGGTAGTTAAGACTATTTCATATAAACTAGATACAACAAATAAGTGCCTATATTCTACTACTACAACTCTTTAAGGATCTTTCCGGTTGACTTCAATGCATTTAAAAAGCTGAAGTAGCAAGTAAAGACTGCAGTTTTATTAAAAAGAAATTTCAATAAAACTAATGAAAAAAACTAAGAAAATCAAAAATATACTTCAAAACTTCAAACTATATAAAAGCTGATACATTTTTTTTACTTTTGTAATCATCATATAGACAGCCCACAGACTTCTGCTACAGAAAACTAAAATAAGTAGTTTTAAAACATTGAGTTCCAACTAATCTTTAAGTCATAGTTTAGATTTGTGCTCACTACATTTTATAATCAAAAAATAAGTAAAACAAAAAGAACTACATTGAAAAATAAAATTTTTAAGTCTTTTGAGATATGTGTGATAGTTTTTGTACTTAAAATAGCTTACTTTGAATTATAAGTATAAGTAAATTCAAAAATTTAAACTATATAAAGGTCTAAAAAAATATTCAAAAACTAATTTTCTTGGTACAAAATCCAATAATATTAAAACATTCTTCTCACAATATTTAGTTTTAATAAGTTTATTTTCTAACATATTACTTATACTTATAAGTACACTAAAAGCTATTGATGTCATTTTACATGCTAACGTTATAAGCCTTGACAATACTATTTTGATATTTCCACAGTGGGCTGAAAGTAGGGTTCAAGCGGCCATTGATTACAATAAAATAACTTTGCTGAAATTAAATTTATACTTAGTGTTTATATAGTTAGATTCAATTTCATTACTTTGTTTCAAAATTGTTTTTTTTTTTACTTTTTTAATACGAGTATTTAAGAACTTGTGTAAGTTTAGATCTGATCATTTTTTGCCTTTAGCAGTTAAAAAATACTCCAAACTCTTCATAGTTTATTGTCAAAATTTACTTGCAGAAATTTATAGAAAAATACTTATACGACTCACTTATAAATATTTTTTTACCATTTTTTTGAAGTTTTTTAAGTTTGTATCGAAGATAGAATAAATTATTTCTAAACTAAAAAAAAAAATTTTTGCCTTTCAAAAGTGATATTTACAAAAGCATTAAAATATTATATCAGGGATTATTTATTCTTCGAAAAAAAACCTGATTGGTGGCAGGTATTTTATAACTATCCAATAATCAACTTAAACATTAATGTGAAAAGTATATTACTACTATATTTTATTCATATTATTTTGGTAAATGTGCAACTGTTGTTTATCGATTGTATACAATTTTCTATACTAAACAGTATGAAAGTTTTTTTTGCTAATCTTGTTTGTCTTACTTATAAATTTTTAAAATGAGTTTTCTTAATACATTATAAAAACATTATAACCAAAAAAAAGGAGTTTTCTTAGTTAAATACTTCTTATATTTTCAACATTATTTGAACCGTAACAGCCTAAACTAGCTAAAAAAATATAAAAAATGACTATTTTTCAAGTGTCTATTTTACTTGATTTTATGTATAAAGTTAGCTAGTTTTTAATGAAGCATCTAGATCTGTTATTTAAATTAAACTTTTTTACAACAGCAGCTCAGTTATTTTACAATTTTTTTATCTAGTCTAGGGTTAAAGGTTAGTTGTTAAATACGCTTTATATGTATAGAAAAGAATTATTAAGTTCAATATTAGTAAAACTTAAGTTTATAAATACTAACAGTAATGAAGACCTTAAGAGTGTCATTATTAGTTAGGAGTCGATATGGACGATATTGCACTTAATTTATATTATCTATAAAGACATCTAATTGATTTCTTGCTTAAGGACAAAGATTCAGATGAATGTATTTGTGAGAAAGAAGTTTACAGTGATGCAGATAGTGTTAATAATGCTGATATTTCCTGATATTTGCTGATAATCCCAAGAAAACGTTTATCGTTGCAAGGGGTAGAGTTTGAGACTGATGTTTTTTTACCATAAAAAAATATTAGTTAAAATGGTAGTGAATTGAATAAAAAAAAGCTAATAGTTTGATAGATAAATTTACTCTACAAATCAATTCAGTAATAACTTAAGACAATAAAATCTTTAATTCATTAATCTTTTAAAACAATACTCTTTTACTTTTTTGTAATAACGACTGCTTCAACGTATGGAAAAAAAAATTATAATAAGAACTAATTTTATTTAACTTAAAGTTTTATGTTAATGTACTTCTCAAAACTGTCTCTTGTTCTACTCATTTTATTGATGTAAATCGTATACTTTTTAATATAGGACTGGATAAATTCGAATGTTGACTACTTTTGTGTCAAAAAGCATCAAATTTCTTCTGGAGAATAAAAAGACGTCATAATACTTTATTGCATGAAAATGTATTATATTTTATGTTGATTTTTAATTAAGTTATTGTTTTTAATGCTTAATGTACATTAATTTATATTAAAGCTTTTTTTTTATTATTGCTAAAGACATTGAAACTAGGTCTAAAATGTTTGTAACTACAGAAAGTACAACCTAACTGTACATTTATAGAAAGTATAATTCAAAATGTCAACTCTCTAAATTATTTAAATAGTGTAACCTATTTCAAAGCAAGAGTTATTTAATAATTATTAAGTAGTTATTTGCTTTTCAGTTTTAACTAAACAAAGAATTTAAACTTCTTATTTTGTTTTATCTTGTATAATTACTGTTTAGAAATAGAATGTAAAACTAGGCTGTTTGAAAAATATTAACACATTTTTCACGTGTTAAATATCACAATATTTTCTACAGTTTGTTTCAGTTAACACTTTTTAGAAAGGCGTAAGTGTCCAATCAAGAGATAGGTAGGCTTTTGGTAAACGCAGGAAAAATGAATAAAACAGTAGTATTAGCGGGCAGTAGTTATATTTTTATTATTGGTTGCTCGTAATAGACCAAAGTTGTTTTATGCTTTAGTTTAAAATTTCTCTTAAATTGTACCTGAGATAGTTTAACGCTTGAGTATCAAAAAATACCCTTTGCGGGCCAAAACAGCATGGTCATTATGTTTTGATAAAAAAAAATCACTTAGATAAATAGTTTTTTACACTAAAAATAAATAGGCAGATTAACACAATTGCGGTCAATTACAGTTTAAGTATAAATATTAACATTAACATACTATTAAAAGGCTAGAAAAAAGTAACAGTATTTTTAACTTTTTAATAGTTTAAATTAATTTACTAATAAAAAACCCAGAAATTTTTATAAACTTTTACCTAAAAATGACGGTAAAAGTCTTTTTTAAACAATAAAAGAACATTTTCAATAATATACCAAAGATATAATTTCCATAGTCAAAAGTTTATTGAACACGATAAGTAGTAAACACTTAAAAAATGTTTTAAAGTTACCTGGTCTACCGATTGTTATTACTTTCTCAAAAAAAAACATTGTTCGTTCAATTCAAACACAATCAAATAGGCCGGAGTCTTGCATCTTTTCTCCGATTTGATACTTGTAGCGATATTTATTTCAAAACAGCTTCCCCTACTATCTTTAAGAACTTCTGCATCAGGAAACGAATCTTCTGAAACATCTTCCACGGTGGAAAGAAAAACAAAAGAAAGTTTTTTAACTTTCCCATCAACCGCATAGTAACTCGAACCCTTTGAAATCTCTTCTTCTAAATTCAAGGAAGCATTGTAGATAACAGTTTTATGTACATACTTGTTTACAATCTCAAGTAGTTTTGAGTTCAAGCCTTCAAAATTAGTGTACCCAGCAGACAGAATGCTGAGAACGTTGTTTGATTTTACTCCACTGTATAGAATATATTTCCCTTTTAGTTCTGCCGCTTCGTTTTCAACTCTAGGGCTGATTTTAAAAATATTCATAACACTGGGAATCGATTGTGAACTGTTACTTTTTTTTAATGAGCGCGAAACAAAGTCATAGTCAACATCTTCAGATTTCAAAACTTCTGTTTTGTATTTTAATTCATTTTCAAGCTCAGCTTCAGTTATGCTTCTCATATTAAATGAAAGTTGTTCCATTACCTCACTGATGTACTTATCAAGTTCTGAAACATAAAATTTAACGTTCTGCTGTCCTTCTGCTATCAATTCATTCTCTAACTCTTTTGTAACTATATCTTTTGTAGTTTCTGTTATCATATCAAAACGAAGCGAAATTAAAAAAATTTCTTTTGTCTGTAAGATTTCATAATGAGCGTTATTTACAACCTCTTCTACACTTGTTTCTTCTTCAACTTCAATTAAGTAAGCTGGCACGACTAAGTTGTGGTGAGCTGTTGCTATTAACTCTTTATTACTTGTATCCTTTTGAAATGAACCTTGTAAAATTCTTCTGTTTTTGCTATCAAATGTATCGTTTGCAGGTTCTTTATCGTAACTACCCTGGAAAATTCGTAAGAAAGGCTTCTCGCTAAGATACTGCTCATACGACGTTAGGCTATTAGGCTTTTTTTCTTCATTAACTTGTCTTGCTTGGTTAACAAAAATGTATCTAAACTTTTTAACCTGTCCATTTTCTCTTGCATGTGACTCATTATAAATATACGCATAGTCAATACTGTCAGTTAGATAAACTCCCGGACCATAACTACCTTTTTGTGATGGTTTGAACCCTGTTTTAAGAATACCTTCTACGTTTGCTGGTTTTGTACCGTGGAGCAAAAGAATTTTTGAGGAGGCGGAAAATCCCGACTCTTTTGTCTCAATTTGAGTTGGAATAACTCGGTATATTTTCATCATTTTTGTCACGACATTTTTATTTAAACTTTTAAATGGATCTTCATGATTGTGTAGCGAGTTTTCAGTTTCTTTCAATTTCAAAGCTTTTTCTAAAGTGTTATAATCGCTATCAGTGCTTTTTAAAAGTTCGAGTTTGTACTTAAAATCAGAACTAGAAGAATTTTTAAAGTTTTCAACATCATAATCAACCAAAGTTTTAGCTTTTTGTATTAATTTTCCTTTTAGCTCGCCATCTACATTTTTTTTTCCTTCTTCAATAATTCTAGCTAAAAAATCTTTATACTCGGGGTTATCCTTTAAAAACTTTTCTAATTTTGACTTCGGAGATTGCATTGTTTCTCTTAAACTAATTTTAACAATTTTTCTAAAAAAAAAAAAATTTAAGTATTTTTTGTTCTAGTTGGTGAAACTGTAAAATGTGGATGTTGGTAGAGAAAATGTAAATAAATCATTAGTTTTATTACTAGTTAATGAAATTTCAAAATATGGATATTTGTATATTAAACTATTAGTACTTTTCATCATAATCAAATTGTAGCTTATTTAATTACTATTTTATTGTATACCACGGATGTAAGTTACTTAAATATTAATTAGAACAGGGTTATAAAACATTTATAAACAAAATTGATTATAGACAATAATAGATGATACAAATACTAACCTAATTAATACTGGTACTAAATAAAACTTAGCACTACTCTATGTAAAACTGGTCTTGACAATGAACATGTTGTATAAAAGAACATATATAAGCACTAAATGATATACAAATAACAACAAACTTTTAGACACACTTTAGATTTGGTGAAAGCTTTTACAAAAAAACTACAATTAACAGGAGTACACTTAAAGAATTTACGATTAAATTTATATTTAGCTACAAGGAATTTAAGTTAAAAAACCTAATAAATAATAAACATAACATTATTGAAATATAATTTACAATAAACAATATAATTACAATTAATTTTAATTTCGGAACCAAATCCAAAAGGTCTTGGCCAAAATCTTTGCACACTCTCTGTGGCTGGTTTATATAGCTATATCGATAAAATGAAAACTAGCATAACATTTATTTGCTTTTTAGTTGACTAGTTTTTTTATTATTTACCGTTTTAAACAAATAGATACAAGTGAAACATGTGTTCCATTGCAATTTCTCTTTCCACAATTTTACAATAAAATCTCACTTTAACTTTTATTCCCTTTTTGCTCGAGGAAAATCTCAACTTAATCTTCTTTTTGCTTTAGCTACTAAAGTAGTGAGGAAAAGTAATTCCTGTTTGAAGACAGTTGCCCTAGGTATTCTAAAAATCAGCAGAAAAAAGTGAAAATTTGAAAATAATACAAAAATGTAGTTAGATTAAAGTTGTAAACATTTTAATAGAAAGCAATATGAATAAAACATTTTTCAAAAGTACTTTTAAGTCCTATAATTTTTTTTTTATTGTTGATACTAAAAACTTTCTTTGAATTTTTCCAGGAATATTTTAATTTTTAATAACTTAAATGACTAGTAAAAAAATATAAAGGTTAGTGTGGAAAAAAATAAAAACAAATAATTTTTTAGTTGTCATGTCATGCCCTTTGAAATAATTACAGTATATTTTCAGCATGTTACAATTCTTTTCTGTCTTATTTATTAATAATGATTTTCTTTTTGTTTATTCTAGGAAGGTTTAAAAGCCTTACAAGAAAATTACATGGCTAACTGAGACTTGAAATTAGTCGCCATTTTTTGTGACACACTTTGACAGTTTTTTTGTTAATTTGTAATCTAAATTTTGTCAGTTTTTTTGTTATTGTGTGGACTACATTCTGTCAGACCTATCGTGACTTGATCTGAATTTTTTCATTCATATTATGACTTTGTGGACTATATTTTCTCAATTTTATTGTGACTTCGTAGACTATATTTAGTCAGTTCTATTATAACTATTTAGTATCACATTTTTTCAAAACTCTTTGTGATCTATTGGCACTTACACTAGGACAATACCATTTGAGACTTATTGAACTAGAACATTTTCACAATTTTTCTTAGATTTATTATGACTGAAATTTTGTTAAAACTCTTATTACTTTCTATTAATTCCCTCTATGACACTTTGTTCAATATGACCCTAATGCCTGTTAGATATTCTCACCTCCTATTCATTCTGGTTATGAATAAAACTCAAAGGTATTTATAAGTGACAGATAGTAATTATTAGTTTTGTAAAGTTTTAAAATCTCATTATAAATAAAATGCATTATAAAAAAATAAAGAAAAATATATAAGAATGTTAGAAAATAATGTTCTAAGCAATGCCCATTACTGAAAGGTAATTCCATTAATAAAATATATTAGTAAAAATCTATTTGATAAATTCTGTTTTTGTCTTATTTAAATTAGTTAACTAAAAAACTGTTGACTTTAATCTGGAGGCCTTATTAATTAAAGGTAATGTATAAGTAAAATTTATTTGTTATATATTGTCTTAGTCTTATTTAAAGTAGGTAACTAAAAGACTGTTGATTCTTAACCTGGAGGAAAAAATTTATAGAATAAATAAATATTATTAATATTAATCTAATTAATACTGATACTAAATAATGATTAACAACTAGACAATATACAATATAAAACAAATAACTTCAATTCTCATACCAAGTCTGAAAGGTTTTGACTAAAATCCCTTCAAACTCTATATTGCTCGCAATATTACTAATTCACAGAAAAAAAAATTGCATAATTTCAACTTTTTTTTTGGTTGATTGATTTTATAAATTAACATTTTGAATAAATGAAAACAAGTTAAACATTTTTTATTGCACTTTATCTTCCTGTCGTTTTGAAAGAGAATCTGATTTTTCCCTGTTCTCTTTTATTCTAGAAAAGAATCTCAACTAACTCTTCTTTTTCCTTCTAACTAACAAAATGGTAAGAACAAGTAACTTTTATTTTTAACAATTCCTCTAGTTCTTAAAAATAAAAGTAAAAAATATTAAAAAAGAATAGTACTCCAAATTTCCTTAAAACTTTTCTCAGATAATTTAAATTTTAAATAGTTTTGATAACCACTTAAGTAAAAATATTAAAATTTAAATGTAAATAACTTTAAAAATAAAGTTTTTTAATTGTCATTTGTATGTACTTTTTTGACAACTTTTCTTTTTTTTTTTGGCATGTTACTGTTCTTTTCAGTCATATTTATTATTGATATTTTTCTTTTTTTGGCTATTAAATTTTAAGGGTTTTACATAAAACTTAATATGACTCACTGAGTCTAAAAACTGGTCGCTAATTTTCGTGAAATACTTTGTTAGTTCTTTTGTGACTTTGTGGACTATATTTTGTCAGTTCTATTGTGACAGTGTTGACTAATCTTTTGTGGCTTCTATTTTGACTATTTAGAATTATAATTCTTAATAACTCTTTGTGACTTATAAGGACTTACATTAAGAAAATGCCGTTTGGGGCTTATTTGAATAAAACTTTGTCACAAACTTTCTGTGACTTATTAAGATTGAAATTCTATCAACACTCTTATTACTTATTGTTGAATTGTCATATGATACTTTGTTCAATATGACCCCTATTGCCTGTAAAATTTCATGACCTCCTAAGTAAACGTATATAACCTAAATTCATAGGCATATAAAATAGGCATATAGTAAATGTTAGTATTGCAACTGAATGCTATCTTTATCAAGGGTTGCCAAATGTTATTTACAAGTTTTCTCCAGGTTTTTAAAATTACATGTCTTTTGGTCTATTTTTATTTTCAAATTAAGTTTCAGGTAAACAGGTGTTTAAATTAGTATAACAACATTAAATAGAAATATTAAAGCTTCTTTAAATGTGTTAACAAAATTTAATCATGATAATTTTTAAAAAAATCTTTTTATAGATATTTCGTGTCTAATCAAAATTTCATTACTTAATCTGTAAAAGTTGTATGAAACTCAAAGTTTTTACAGGTTTTAGTAGTGATTTTTGTTCAAAGTTACAAGTTGTTTAGTGATTTTGTTTTAATTTCTATGGTTTTTTTCTAAACCTCTCAAATTTTCAGCCCTTTCCGTGTTTTTCAAACCGGAATTGCCAAATTCAAAGTTAGGTCTGGTTACTTCAGGAATCAAGGTTTTTTGGCAATCCTGTTTTCTGTACAATTTCTCAAAACCTAGTGTAAAATAAAATGAAATATATAACAAACATGACAAAAATATAAGATTGTGAGAAATAAATGTAATAATTAGACTTATAAATCAAAAGTAATATATTATCAAAACTGTTTTGGTAATTTACTGTCTTTTTCTCATTTAACTATTAACTTAAAGACTGTTGATTGCTTTTAAGTGAGATGCCTATTGTAAACCATGGATGTAGGTTATTAAGATATTAAATAGTATTAGTATAACAAATTTATGAACATAATCATAGAACATAATAAATAATAATAATATTAACCTAACTAATACTGATACTAAATAATAAATAGGGCTACTCTTTATCAAACTTGACATGACAATGAATAAAAATATTATTATAGAACAGTTTTATACAATAACAAATATATAAAGACAATATCCTTTAATGTGGTCAACACTTTTACACAATAAACAAATTTAACAGAATTATACTTTAAGAATGTATGATTGAATTAAGATTTAACTAATTGGAATACATGTCAAAAAATCATACAAGCAAAACACATTAATTAAACAGAACTTGACAATAAACAAAATAATAACAATTAAGTTGAATTTTGGAAATACATTTGAAAGGTTTTACTAGAATATCTACACACTCTCTATAGCTAGTTTATATAGCTATGTCATAAAAATGAACACTCCCATAAGATCAAATTGCCTTCTGGTTGACTGATTTTCTATAATTTAACATTCTTAAGTAAATGAAAATGAGTGAAAAATGTATTCCATTAAACTTTCTATTTCTGCCATTTTTAAAGAAAATCTAATTCTACCCTATTTTACCTTTTTCTTTTTTAGAATCTCAACAAACTTTTTTTTTCCTTTTAACTATTAAAATGCTCAGAAAAAGTAATTTTGATTGTTTAACAATTCCCCTAGTTCTTATAAGAAACAGCAAAAGAGTAAAAAAAAATATGTACTCTAAATTCCCTTGAAACTTTTCTTAGAATTGTTAAAATTTAAATTTATTTAATAAATTAATTCAAAAATAAGTATCAATGCTATAATGGAAATGATTTTAAATAAATATGTTTTTCAATAGTCATTTGTATGTAATGCCCTTTGATAAAAATTCCTATATCTTTTCAGCATATTACAATTCTTTTCTGTCTTATTTATATATAATTTTTGTCTTTTTCATTTAGGTTCTTAAGAACTTGTAGGCTTACATAAGACTAACATGACTTACAGATACTTTAATTAAGTCGTTATTATTTCTGACATACTTATTTAATTTTTTGACAAATTTTGTCAGTTCTATAGTCACTGTGTGGAGTAAACTCTGTCAAACCTATTTTGTTTTTGTGAACAAACTTTTTTTGTTATAGTGACTTTCAGGACTATAATTAGCCAGTTTTATTGAGACTCTGTAGACTAAATTTTGTCAGTTCTGTTGTGACTATTTGAAATCATATTTTTTTAATCTTTGTGACTCATTGGGACTTACGCTAGGACTACCATTTAGGATTTATTTGACTTAAATTTTTACATAAACTTTCTGTGACTTAACAGATTTTAAATTCTATCAACACCCTTATTACTAATATTTTATCACCATATTATACTTTGTTCAGTATTACCCTATTGCCTGTTGGATTTCCCACCTCCTATTCTTTATAACTTCCTATTCTTAATGATTTTAAGTAAAACTCAAAGGCTTATAAAAGGGGCTTATAGTAAATGTTAATATTGACCATTTAATGCTATCTTTAATCTGGGTTGCCAAAAAATTTCATGTAAATTTTCTCAAGGTTAATAAAACTGTATGTTCAAGGGTCCATTTTAAGTTTAAATGAAAGTTTAAGGTAAAAAGAACTGTTTTAATTAGTATAAACACGACGAGTACAAATCTTAAAGTTACTTTAAATGTAGTTTTAATAAAAAAAAAACTTTAATGAAACTGCAAGTATTTCCGGGTTTTAAAAGTGATTTTTGTTCAAAATTAGAGGTTTTTCCAGGTTTTTTTTTTTAATTTAAATTGTCGAATTTTAAGTATTTTTAGGTTATTCCGGAAATCCAGGTTTTTTGGCAACCCTGCTTATTGTAAAATTTCTCTTTAAAACAAAATGCACTATATATTATAAATGATTCCGATATAAGATAGTATGCTAACAAAGTTTATTAAGTCAATTACTGTTTTTGTCTTATTTAACTATTAACTAAAAAACTTTTGACTTCTACTCTGGGGTTGCAATTGTAATCAATGGTTGTAGGTTATTAAGATATTACACAGTATAAGTAAAACATATTCAAAAGAAAATTACAGACCATAACATAAAATAACAGTGTTAACCTAAATATTACTGATACTTAGTCATAATTAGGGCTACTCTATGTAAAACCGGCACGGCACTACAATAAATAAACACACTGTAATAAAAAACAGATTCCAAATCTAATAGTTATATACAGACAACTAACTTTAAATTTGGTCAACACTTCTACACAAAAAATAAAATCAACAGGGTTAAACTTTGAGAAGGTATGATTGAGTTAAGATTTAACTACTTAGAATACATGTCATAAAATCATATAAGTAATGAAAATTAATTAAAAAGAACTTGACAATAAACAATATAATAACAGTTAAATTTAACTTATAAACTAAATCTTGATGGCCTGTACTAAAATGTCTACAAAATCTCTTGGGCTGATATATATAGCTATATAACAAAACTGTAAACTACCAAAGGAATAAATTGCTTTCTGGTTGACTGACTTTATATTATTTCAACATTTTAAAGTAAGTGGAAGTAAGTGAAACATGTATTTCATTGCACTTTCCATTCCTACCATTTTGAAAAAGAATCTGACATTTCCTTTGTACCATGATTTTTCTTGAATACTATCTCAACTAACTCCCTTTATTTTCATTTTAACTATTATAATGGTGAGGAAAAGTAGTTTTTAGTATTAAACAGTTTCTATAGTTTTTATAAGAAACAGCAAATTATAAAAAAAAAGTAAGTACTTAGAAATTTTCTTTAAACTTTTTTCAGAATACTTGGTGTGTAAATAATTTTGAAACAAGTTAGATGAAATATTAAGGTTATAATGATAAATAAATTTAGAAATTATGTTTTTTAATTATTATTTGTATGTAATTCCCTTTGTTAAGAAACTATAAATATTTTTAGTATGTAAGAGTTATTTTTTTTTTTTTTACATATAAGTGTTGTCTTTTTCTATTAGGCCTTTAAGGTTTTAGTTCCTTACATAAAAATTAATACAACTCACTGAGACTTAAAATTGGTCGCCACTACTACTGCCATATTTTGACAGCTCATTTGTGACTTTAGGGACTAAATTCTCCTAGACCTATTGTGACTTTTTGACTATTTTTTTCTTTGTGACTTTATGAACTTCTTTTTGTCAGTTTTATTGTCACTTTTTTTACTAAATTTTGTCAGTTTTAATGTGAATATTTGGAATTTTATTTTATAAATTTATTGTGAATTATTTGGCCTTAATGACTTAAACTTGTTCACAGACTTTTCCTTATTTAGTAGATTTTAAATTCTATCAACACCCTTA
>NW_028139390.1:0-27792 GCF_965202585.1 Thalia democratica | reverse complement strand
ATAGGGGGGGTCCGACTTTTTTTTACAAAAAATAACTTTGGATTTTATATGAAAGCTTTAAATACAAACTACAAGCCTGTTTTTATAGAATTCAAAAATATAATTTAACTTTTGAGATATTTTATTTTTTGTAAAAAGTTTCCAATACAAACGTATGGACCGCAAATTTTTTGGGGTCAATTTTCTCGGAAATTAAAAAATTCACTAAAAACCTATCTCCTCCTTCATTTTTTGACCTAGAGACTTTAAATTTTCAGGAAATTTTCCTTTTAATATTTTGAAGAATCTAATGTTGGAATTTTTGAAATTTTGAAAAATAAAAATTTTATCCACAAAAAACTAAAAAAAAGGGTAGTTTTTTGACAATAATTTTTTTTTTACTCAAATTTAAAAAATTCCTACAATAGATCTCTTTAAAGTTTAATGATACACATTCTGTAAAAATTTGAGAAAGATTACTCAAAAAATGAAGGAGGAGATAGATTTTTAGTGAAATAGTCTTTTTTCGCATTTTTAGTTTTCGCCTTCCATAAGGAACCTATTGAACGCCCTTTCTTTGATCGCTTATATCTCAAAAGTTACTTTGAGTTTTTTATAAGCAGGTAAAGTGTCTGTTAGCTCAGATTAAATTCTACAAAATAAGATCAAATTGTAAAAAACAAAGTGGACCCCCCCCCTATGGCCTTAAAAGAGTGTAAGTTTTATTTCTTTATTTGTAAATTTGTTATTTATAATACAATGGGAGAATTATTTTTCATCTCATAAAATTTAAATTCTTAAAAGATTGTGTTTAAAAAGAGTTAACACATAAATGATAACATATTACTTTCAAATAATTGTAAAAAAAAAAAACATATGTGTTCTTAATAATTAGTATAATTTTTTGCGGATAAAAACTATTTATTTTGGTTGATTTAAGAACTCTATATTTTACTAACCAAATATATTATCATTTCACTGACAATAAAAGCATATTTTAACTAATAATTATATTTAACTGACCATACGGGCATATTCACCTCTGTCCTGGTCCGCACCTGGGTTGTAGACTGATACTGGGTTTAAGGACATCTGTGAACAATAATAATTTATTTAAAATTATAATATACTTTAACCTAATTTTAATTAACCACAAAATTTACCAGTTATTTCTTTGTATCAATTATAAGCAGATTTTTGTTTTGTATATGTTTTTAGAGAACTTTACTTTTTCTTTTTTAAGCTGAATCTTTTAATGAACAAAAACTTTACTTTTTTAAACTAATCACATAATTTAAAAATTAAAATTTTAAAACATTCTAGCATATCTTTGTTAGACAATCTAGTTTAAAAATTTATTTTAAATGACTCACCATATTGAACGTTTAAGATTTTTTTTTTCAATTTATAGAATAATCCTGCAAAAATTTTGTTTGTACAAGTTGTTAATAAATTTAAAAGAATGTTAGAACAGTTTTTATTAGAATGTTAACAAATATTAAGAAAAATGAACTTTTATTTTATCTCTATTTTAAAACGAGCATAAAGTGTATTAAACGAAATACATTTTAAGCACAAACCCACATAATAGTTAATTATTGAAAAACATTGTCCTTAAAAAACGAAGTAAAAAGTAACAACTTACATTTAAAATTTCAAAAGCACCACTACTAAAATTAATAAAAAAACCAAGATTGAAAAAATGTACTTAAAACATGATAAGACACAGTGCATAAACTTTTTTTGTGTGGTAATGTTTACAACTGAAAACACAATAGATTTTTTTTAAAGACACTTAAACAGTTCAAAAGCATTTGCAGATCAATTGCAACTTCTTTTTTGTGTTTTCAATTCATCATTAAACAAAACGTTTGATCAACAAAAAAATAAACGAGCACTAGATCGAACAAGTTGTATAAAAACATTTAAACGGTTTGTATACAAACGAACACAGACAGATTTTGATTCAACAATAAAAGATTCAATAAAAAAGTCAGTTGCATCACATGGACAGATCTGACAGGGTGAGGTCGTCAAAATCAGAAGCTTTGGTGGACTGTCCCGTCGACCCTCCTCCCTTCTGCTCCGTACCCCACACGCTTGTCCCGCTTGCACTGCCCGTTCCTCCCTTGTTGTTCCTAGGCGCAGCTTCGGCTGCTTCTCAACAACTTTCTCCTGCGAAGAGACGCTGAAAAGGTCGTCGTCTGACAGGTCAAACGGCTGAACTGCTTCCGGTTGGACCAGCTTCACTCCGCTCCCTTTGGAGGCGGCTTGCCCTGTGCCAACTTTTTGCCCAGCTCCTTGGCAAGCTTCTTCACTTTCTCCTGTTTTGGTTTCTCCTCACTCTGAAGGCCGTCGCTCTCATCATCCCAGACATCATCGTACTTGCTTGACGGCACGATCGTGTCAACTTTCACCTTTCCTTTCTCATCGCCTGAATCATCCCATGGTGAGGAGAAATCGTCTTTCAAACTTCCTCCAGGTCGCTGTCCCTCCTTGACTTGATCTCTGACAGCTTGGGGCTGGGCGGGGAGCTTTTAGATTTCATTTTCTTTGACTTCTTTATTGGAGTTGAGTAGACGGGAGCTGCCTTCTCTTCACTGTCGCTCGAGTCTGAAAAGAAACTCTCTGGCGCCTGCTTCACATTCCTTATTGGAGAAGACCTTGACCTTTTTTTCCTCTTCTTTGGTGTCATTTTGGCCATCTCCTTTTCAACTTCCTGTTCCAGGTTCTGCTTGATTGAGTTTCTTATGTGGTAGTAGTTGGGGTCATTCTTGCTCTTCTGTTGCCTCTCCTTCTTAAGCACGACCAGTTTGTTGGTCAGCATGTTCTTGGGAATCCCCCTTGCAAGAGGGTCAACCCCGCATTTGTTCAGCTTGTCGTCCAGAAGCTCCAGCACAAAAGGCTTGTACCTCTTCAGCATCTCATCGTAGTTTTCCCTGAAGTCAACTCGTTCACTCTCCTGAGGTTTAGAAACCACTACAGGCGGGCTAGGCTTGATTATGGGTTTCGGTTTCTTTTCAACAGGCTTCTTCTTTGGTGTTTTAGGAGATTTTGTAGCAAAGTAGGTGTTTTTCAAGCGCTTGTCCTGCTCAGTCAGCCTCTTGTCCGCATGCTGCTTCACTTGTCGGATCTCTTCAAACAAGCTCTCATAGCTTCATCTTTTCCAACGTTCTCCTGCTCAAGGCTCTTCATTCTGCTGCAGTAGCTTTTAATTTTTCTCTTCTCCTCCCTGTAATCGTCCTGCAAGACGCCAAGGTTTGACTGGCTCTGGTTCAGCTTGTCTTCCAGCTCTTCAATCGTCTGCTGGTACTTGACTTCTTTGGTCTTCAGGTTGTCAATGTCAGTGGAGAAGGCAGACTTTAGCTCTTCCACTTGCTTCAGCCACTTTTCTTCCTCTTTTTGTTTCCACGCTGACATCTCCTCCTGGGACTTCTGCTCCCACAGCAGCTTCTCCCTGTTTGCCTGCTGCAGCTTTAGCTCAAAGTCCTGCCTGTCTTTCTTCAGCTCGGACTCAAGGGCAACAATGTGAGCTCCAGCTTCTGCTGCTCCCTCTCAGCGTGCTGTATCATGTCACCAATGTAGGCAGTTGAACCTGGGTGCCTCCTTTGCATGTGACCCTGCAGGAAGGAGGCGTTCATGAAGGCCTTCTCGCAATGAGGGCATTGGTAGAAGCTGGAGGCTCCTGACTCTATCAACAGCTGCTGCTGCTGGATTATCTTCTTGCGCTTCTTGCTCTCCGCTTTGTACTTGTCCACGTTGGAATTGGAGTCCTGCAAGCTGTTTTTCAACACGTTTATCAACCTGCTGCCTTCCATCACTTTGCTCTCCAAACTTTCAACAACTGACTGCAGGTAGTCCTGGGAATGCAGCAAGTACTCTATGGTGTACTGGGCCATCTTGAGGAGCTTGGCAAAAAGGGGATCAACGTCACCGACGGCGTCCACGTTGCAGAACGTCACCGCAGATATGTTCTCCTGCAGCGTGACAAAGTCCAGTTCCCTGACCACCCTGTCAAGGTTGATGGAGCTCAGCTTGCGCCAGTTTATTTCTCCATACCTCTTTTGAAAGTGGAAGGGAGGGATGTTTTCTGTGGGAAATGATTCCAACTCGTATTGGTGATCTGGTCCGGAGGTCATGTTCAAGTTTTACATGGCTTCATTGTTATATAATATCTGGTGATTTGTCAAATTGTATTTGAAATGTTTTAATCTTAAAAAAGTTAATTGTATATGAAAACAACGTTTTAAAATATTTTTTACAGAAAGTTGAACTTTAGTTTTAGTATAAAAAAATAGCAGAAAGAAAAACAACTTATAAATCTAACTTACTTATTTTTCTTAATAAGTTATATTTTTAATAATAATTAAGTAGTTTTGCTGTTTAAAACATAATTGTTAAGGGGGCAACTTTTAAATAAAATAGTAAAAGTAGAGTTCTTAGTAAAAGAATATTGTTGTTACTGTCAATACTTCAAACACATTTTTATACAAAAATTACCTAAAACAACACAGCTTAGTACTTTATATTAATGCCAGACTAACTTAATTCTAAAATCAATCTTTAGTCTGTTTCAGTTGATCTCATTTATATTTATTATTAATATTGAGTTTAAAATCATTGTTAATAACTCAATATGCTATTATGAAATGTTGTAATTAATTCAATTTTTCAAGTATGTAGTGACAATTGCTACAACTTTATTTTAAATCCAAAAAACTTTTGTAAAAAATTATTTGGAGCTACATACATTGAGAGTGTAAATTATTATGCTTCTTAACTATAATATTTGCACTAAATTAAGTAACTTCTCCGTATAACATGTTACATTCATGAATAGCTTTTACAGCAGTATTCAATTTTACAAATGAAACTTGTGTTTTTAGGTCAATAATTATTTATATAAATATTGTGAAAAGTAATCTTTTAGAAGTATATTAAAAGTATTTTTCTACACTTATGCTTATGCTAAAAATAATCATTGTTGAAGTTTTAAACCTCAAAGTGTAAAATTTTCAAACATCAAAACAAACTTCTTCAAGTTCTTGTGAGAATAAAATTTTAGTAAGTTCTGAGTTGCCAAATGTTTTTGGCAAAGTTTCTTTATTATTTCAAAATTTCTTCAATTATTAAAAGTACACATTTTTAAGTTATTTTTAGTTTAAAATTAAGTTTAAGGTAAAAAACTGTATCAAGTAGTGTAACAACATTGAAAACCTACTGTTTTACTCATTTAAATGTGTTTTTTAATAAAAAAGTTTTTGATGATGAAAAAAATATACATTTATATTATAGATTTTTGTGCCAAATTAAAATTATACTACTTAACATGAAGAAATGTTTAAAATTTCAGGTGTTTTAGTGATTTTTGTTCAGAATTCCAGGTTTAATTAGCATAAATTGTCAAATTCCAGGTTTTTTGGCAGCCCTGTAAGTTTTATTGATCACAAAACAAAAATAACTTTTGAATTTTTCACTTAATTCCTGGTATTGATTTGTTACAGTTAACATTGTAAATAGTTTTATTTGAAACTATTTTCTTAAAAGTCATTTAATTTATTAATAAAGAAAAAAACATATTATGTTTATCTTTACATATGCAAATAAACATTACCCACATAATAAACTATTAAGTTTTCTATTCTAGTTAATATAAAGTTATTTCATGTATTTTAACAGTTATAGTTTCTGTAAAAACAAGGTTTTTCAAAAGTTTTTTTAATTCATTTAAGGTTTTCTGAGTTTCTTCTAGGTTTTTAAAGAATAAGTTTTTTAATCTATTTAAATATAAGTATGAAATAGAATTTAAGATTAAAAACTATTAAAAGTAGTATAAGAACATAGAAAAGATATAGTAAAACTAATTTAAAAGTTATTTTTAATTAAATAAAATTACTGTTTGAAAAAAAAAATCTATTTTTTGATAGATTTATGCATCTAATCGGATTTCATTACTTTACTTGCAAAAATAGTCTAAAATTCCATGTTTTTTGCCAACCCTGTAAAAATAATCTTCAAGTCAGTTTAATAATTTTTTATGTATTTTCATTTTAATAAGACAACTTTTTGTAAGAGATGATTAATTTAAAACAAATCTGGAAAATTATACATACAGGTATCAGAAAGCAGCAACACTAATTTAACAAACTTTAAGGTAATTTAACTACTGTCAGTGTTTTTGCTACCATTTAGTAAAAGCTACTTGTTATAAAACAAGACAAACCTTTGAAGCACTTTTTTAACTGGAAAAACAAAAAAAAATGGTAATAAAAATTATTTTTAATTAATAATTTGAAAACTAATATAACTAAATAAATTAAGGGAATGGGCTTATTTTATAAATATTATCATTGGCTTGAAATTAAAGTAAAAGTAAGTTTTATATAAATTATATAAGCTTAATTGACTTTTGATTTAAGTTTTTTTTCTTGAATGTTAACAAACAAAAACTTTTTAATTTAATACTTTTTTGAGCTGAAAACCTTATATTTTTTGACTACTCTAAAATTTATAAATGTTAGACTGAAAAAGTATTTAAAAAAAAATTAATTGTAGGAGAAAAACTCTAAATATTTTTTTTTTTTTTTTTATTTTAAGCATTTTATATGTTACAACAAATCTCTAAAATTTTGATTGCTAATATCCTAAAAGTATCTATAAATTTTTTTAAACAGTAAAAAGTAATTAGTAGCATTGATATTTAGGTAGAAATTAAGGCTAAAATATTGATTTCCTATCCCATTAATTTAAATTTTTCTACTCTGTTTTCTTAAAGCTTTGTTTGTAATATAGTTGTTTGTTTATAAAAAAAATAAATACAAATTTTTAAGTATTGTTTGTAATTTGAAAAGTTTACAAACTTGAGATTTTAAACACTATCCACAAAAAAAAATAAAATACCAAAACAATTAAGCTTACAGAAAACTTTTTTTCTTCTTTTAACAGGGTTGCCACTTGTTTTTTTTTTTAATTTTTCCAGGTTTATAAAAGAACATATTTTTGGGTCTATTTATAGTTTAGAGTCAAGTTAAAGGTAAGAAACTGTGTTAAACAGTATAAAAACATTGAAAAGATACTGTAAAGCTACTTTAAAGATGTTTTTTAATAAAAAAAAATGTTTGATGATGACAAAAAATATTTATTCATATGATAGATTTTTTGAGTCAATTCAAAATTTTACTACTAAGCATGAGAAAACTGTTAAAATTCCAGGTTTTTTTTTTGCCTAAATTGTCAGATTCCAGATTTTTCAAGGTTTACAGGTATAGTGACAACCCTGTTTCAAATATTTCTTCATGTATACAAATAGAGAAAAATAGGTTAATTTTCTTAAACTATCTATTTTTTTCGTATCTGTATCATTTTCTAACTAATACTAAAACTAAGAATAAAGTTAGTTTATAAAAATTCATCATTTGCTTACAATTATTTTCAAACTTTATTGTTTTAATTGTTGCATTTTTCAAATAACAGTGCAAGTTTAATCAACATATAATTAAGTCTTGAACTATGCTTTATTATCAGATAAACTTCAGTTTTGAATGCTGCAAGGAAGCAGTAATGTTTTTAACTTTAATCATTCAATTTGTTTAGTTATTTTGCCAAAGGAATTAACCTCATCAAGACTTCCTTAATAAGTGTTGAACTTTTATTATGTTTTAAAAATATAAGAGGTTATAATGTCAAGGTTGCCACTCTTTGTGTCAAAAAAGCTGTCTAAAGTGACCAAAAACTGTCTTAGTCATGTGAGTTTCTTCAGTTTCTAAGAAAAATCAAAACTTTTCTAAACCAATAAAAAATAAGTCCATTAACAGATTGGGTTACAAAATAAAAAAATGTTGAAACTAAGTACCTTTTCAAATCTATAAAAAACTGACCGGAGATTTTCAGATATATAAAAAATGTCCAGTTTAAATTAAAACTCAAAGTATTCTGAGTTATACTAAATCATCCTGAGATTTTTTAAAATTTCAAACTATCATAAGATTTCCTGATTGTTTTTTAATATACTTAATATAGACTTAATATAAGCTTATATAAGACAATTTTTTTTTTGTTTTCTGTTTAACATATTCGAATTAAAATTCAAGTATTTTTTCAGTTAATTGACATTAACTAGTATATATTCACTTAAAATACTTATACTTAAACCATTAAAAATATAAAAGATTACAGTTTCAACTAAAAATATTAAAAAAAGCTTTACTTGTCAAGGTGCCCCTCTTTAAAGCAAAAATGACCAAAAACCAGCCTAAGTTTAAAAACGTTTTTAAGTATAAAAAAGGATATTAACTAAAAAAAATAACTGTTACAAAGCCTAAATGTTTATGTTGCTTATTTTATTGGTATTAAAATATTTCAGAAAAATGTTTATCAACAATAAAAAAAACAAATGACATAACATCTTGACATCTTGGAAATAAACTCACTTTCTAAGTAAAATCAAGTCATGAAACTAGCCTGAGATAAAAGGATGAATATTCAAATTAGTCTGAGTTAAAAAACATCAAACTAGCCTGAAACAGTGCGAGTGTGTGGCAACCCTGTACATGAATTATTTATTTTTTTTGTATACTTGTAAAAATAAAAGTTCATTTATATATATTTAATTGTCAAATTGGTTTACTCATCAAGTTAAACATAAAACTTACTTTTATTTATCTAAGCAACAAGTAATTAATTACTATTTCTTAATTTGTATTTATCAAATAGTTGCTTTCAAACTTATTTTGTAATCAACACAATATGTTGAAATTTTATCCAGCATACATTTTTTAGTTTTGACATATGTTAGTAAAAAAATGTAATGAAAAGTAGATCCTTTTTTAATCCCATTGTATCGACAATATACATGCAATAACAATTTTAATAGTTCAAAGAATAAAAATATGTTTTTTATTAGACAAGTTAGTTCCAAAATTTGAAATGCAATTATTTAAATTTTTCCAGTAGAATGTTGATATTTTTTCAATCTTGTAAAACTATATGTTTAAAAAAAAAAACACAATTTTATAAGTGCATTAACTTATTTTTTGTATATTGACTGTAAAATTTATTGATAAAATAATTGATATGGATATAAATAAAATAAATAAAAATAGAATAAGAGTCGCCTTTGTTGAGGAGTAATAATTAACCAGTATGCAAAGACTTTTTTATTATTTACTGTGAAATTGTTGACATAACTTAGCTTAATAAAAACAATTTTACCCTATTTACAAATAATCTACTACCTTAAAATCAACAATTCATGACATCGATTTTTTAAAGCTAAAGAGCAGGTGTTGACAGGTCAAAAAAGGAACCCATTTAATGCGCTTAAAAAAACATAAGTTACACTAAAAAAATAGGCATTAGATTATCTTTTAAAGAAAACACTTAAATTTTAAAATAACTTTTTGTAAAAAAAATTGTATCAAGTTTATAAAAAAAAATTGTGGCTGCAGTTTGCTACAGGACGTGAATCACTTTTTTAGTTTTATTATTTACATAAATAACAAGTAGTATATTTATAACTTTATGTTTTTATATTAAAAAAATATATAAATATCTACTGTAAAGTAAATTAAAAGATATTACTAATCTTAAGTTCCAATTCCAAAAGTTGTTTATGAAAAGTGTAAAATATATATCATTAAAAATCTATCTACTCCTCATTTTTAGCAACCGTTTTTCTTGTTAGCAACTGTTTGTTAGTGAGAAAAAAAAATTTTAACTACTTAAAACATACAAAAATTATTTTTTTGATCATAAGATTTGTGTATACTATGGTTTTTTAACAGATTTTACTAAATATTGAAAGGAACACTATATGTACTTCTGATGAAAGTATAGTTCTGATTAAAAAAAAACTTTTTAATATAATTACTGCACTGTGTACTTATTACTTTATAGATGACAATAAAAGTAATAAGTATGATCAATTAAAATTTTAAATTTTATTAACAAAACACTGTTCAACTTGCTTGAACCAAATCAAACAAAATCAATAAAATCTTATTTTGCAACTACAAAAATTTATCTTCATAAATTAGTCCGAGTTATCATTAGAATGTAAGAAAACTGAAAAACATAACTATAGTATAAATACAGGTTGGCCACTGTTTTTTTAGAAACTACTTTTGAATATTCTTATTTTCACTAAGGTTATTGAGAGAACAAGTTTTTTTTAGTGATCAAATTTAATATTATAAACTTACTAAGAAGATGAATAATGATTTAATGCTACTTGTATTACAACTTAAAATATTCTAAAATTTATTTTTGTGTTTAACAGTTATTTCTTTCCAAATCAAATTTTCATAAATTAAATGTAAATGCTGTTCAAAATTCTTGGCTTTTTCAAAACTATTAAAATCTAGCTTTTCCAAATTAATTTATCTTTAATTATAAAATTTAGGTTATTCCTAGATTACAGGTAAATGGCCACTCTGTAAAAATAAACAATGAAAAAAACAACTGTTAATTGAACTTATAACCTAAACATCGCAAAATAATAACAATAAAACTTAAAAAAACAATTCTTAAAAAAGGTAACATGTTTTTTAAATTAGCTAAATTAAGATAAACATCCAAAGATTGAGTTTATCAAAAAAGTGCAAAAGTTATTCAGAGTAGATACATGTTATTGTATCAACCAGTAAAGTTAGAAAACTCATCAATTTGTGAACTTTGTTTTTTTTAAATATTTATTCTAAATTTTATAAATTAAAAAAATTAAATTGTTTTCACCATATAAGAGCATTCTATTCCAAATATACTACCACTTAGTTTATTAAGTTATATTGTCTAAAAAGTGCATTACTTTTAGACTACAAGCCATTTTAAATGTAATAACATGTTGACAAACTTACAAAACTTGACATGTAAGTAAATCAACTCTAGATTCTAAGCTCTAAACTTTATTACATAACAAAAATTTGAAATAAATCAACCATACCAATAGAAAAACTTTGGAAATTACTGAATAGTTTTTTTAGGTACAGTGGTCTTAAGAAAATGGCAAAAACTAGCATGCATTTAGTTTTTTTGCAAAATACTACAATAGATAAATCATTTGATGATTTAAGTTGGTGATTAAAAATCAAGGTTATGCTTAACTTTAGGTGAGCACCATTTGGTTCAATATACCGGAATTTTTCAGCTTTATTTTCAAGTATTTTCAATTTTATTTAGAAATTTATTTATATAACTGAATGTAATTTTAGCTGGCACCTTAGGTGACTCTTCAACTGTATATAGCAGTGTCATTTCAACAATGCAACTTTTAAACTTTTTTGTATTCCTTTAGTATTATGGTTTATGTATGCTACATATTGGTGTGAACTTAGTATAAAAATTAACTGGTTTTGTTAGGCTTTATTTAACTCTAATGGAACTGTCATTTCAAATTATGTTTTTCATTATTAGATAAATTAAAGAAATATTTTTATAACATAACAACTTAATTTCATACTAAGTTCATTCTGATATGTGACATACATAAAATATATTACTAAAAGAATACAAAAAAGTTTAATAAATGCATTGTTGAAATGACATTGTTGTATATTAAAAATGACTCATATTAGATGACTTGAAGAGTAACTTGAAGAGTCATCTAAGGTGCCTGCTAAAATTACATTCAGTAATATTTTTTAAATAAAATTGATGACTATTTGTGAATAAAAAACTACAATAAGTTATTAAAAACTTTTGAAAACCTAATACATTACCTATAAATTCTTTGTTTTATTGTTTATATTTAAATGGATAAACTGTTAAATTGCACACTTTTTATAAATTATAATATCTATTAGATCTTTGCAGTAAATTAAATCCATTTTTGATATTTTACTCAATACTTAGATTGAATATATAACACTTAAAAAATCTTAGTCAACACAATTAAATGCTATCTGACCAATATTTCATACTTCCATTATTTCAATAACAAAAAGTTGATAGATATTTCGATTTTTGTTCAATTCATAAAAAGTTGTTGTTTCACTTATTGAATTAGATTTAGCCAACCGTTTCTAGAATAGTCTCATTTTAAAATTCCAGTTGAGAATAAAGTCATAGCGTGACCGCATTCAACATTCTAAAAAACTATCACTATCAGAATTTGAATTTCACTAAAAAATAGTTGCTTGATTCAATAAAGTAACATTTTAGTTTTAAACGTAGTAGTTTATTTCAAAAAAATTGAAGTATTATTTAAACTTTCTTTAATTTTTTAAACCAAAGTATGAAATAAAGTAATAATAATTTATTAAACAAAACAAAAACGAAGATGCTCGAAAAAAATTGGTCTAAGGATCTAGGTGGGTTTAAGAAAATATCTCTCAGTCATCGAGTCGTACGCCAATAAATATATTTTGATTTGCTCACAGTTTGTTTTGGCGTATTCCGTAATGCACTATAACACTATAGTTTATTGAACGACAAAAACCGCTCAAAATAATTGACCCTAGGACCTGGGCACGAAGAACCTCACGCTTATCGAGTCGCACACCAACGATAATTTTTAATGTCTTTTCCCGGCATGGTTGCCTAAATTCTAGAAAAATATTTTTGAGTTTTTGAATATTTTTGCTTGTTTGTTTTATTTTGAAGTTTTATGTTTGAATGAATGTATGTAGATTTCTTTATTTTAGTCTGGCAACTATACAGAGTTTAAAACTGCAAAAATTTGAATATAACGGTGTAAATCTAGACTCTTTAAATACTAAATAGCTTATCAATTTAGAACGCCAAGTGCTTATTATCGACATTCTAATGTAAAAAAGGGCTAGTACAATTAAAGATCAGTCTGAGCTGATAAAAAGCTAAATAAAAACTGAATTTAGTTTAATTTTTTACTATTTTTACTATTACTATTATTGTTCGTAAATTAGTAACTATTAGTGTTTATGAACAAAAAGTGCTATAGTTTTGAAAATAAAAGTACTATTAAATATCAAAGTTCGTAATATATTTAATTTAAACCGTGTCCTAAAACTTAAACAATTTAAATCTAATTTTATGAAGTTTTGCAACGAAAAATTGAAAACAGTACTTTTTAAGACAAATCTTTATATGATAAATTTTTTTTTTAATTTAGTTTAATTTTTTACTATTATTTAATGTGTTTAGGCATAGTGGGTTAAGGATTATTTTTTTCTGAATCAGCATTTTTTCAGAGCTCAGACTTACCTTTAAGCACATGTTAAATAATATATAATGTCTATCTAAATAAATAATAGAGTTAAAAATAATAGAGTTTCATATCTAACGAATCTGCTTTAAAAATAAGTAGAAAAAAATTACCAGATTTTTCTGGCATGTATGAAATCCCTATAATATTGATGCCCTATAATTGATAATTTTTAAACTGCAGTAATTGAACTTTAAAAGATTGAAACCTGCTGTTCAGCACATATACAAAGCTTTTTGAGTTATAAACTTTCACAAACACAGAATCATTTATCTACTTTTGTTTAATATTACTTTATAATATCAAACTATTCAACTCTAACAGCATATTTAACTACTTTTAAAATTAAGAAGTTAAAACTTTTTTTATAAGTATATCTTTAAGTTGTTGTTTAATATGCATTTTAGGCTTTAGGTCGGCTGGTTTTGGAAGTTTTTTCATTGATGACAAATGAAGAAAAGTATAAATACAGCAAAATAATATTAACATCTAGATACCTATCCGAAACTATTTTTCCTGGACTAGACATTAAAAGGTATCCGTGGTGTGTGACTCGATAACCGAAAGATTTTTTGTGCACTAGGTTCTAAAACCAAATATTTTGAGCGTTTTTTTGTTGTTCAATAATTTAAGTTGTAAAAATAATTTATTTTCACCTAAAACTTTCCTTCTATACCCGTATCTCTAACCCAATTTACCCAAATATTCAAAAAATGACTCCAAAGACTTTAAAAGGTTTGTTGTGTTAAACCAAAAATTAGTAAAATACAAGCCAGTCCAATCAAAATCGCCTTGGACTTGCAGCTGACAGTAAAAAGTTAAATGCATTTTTTATTTTTGAGTTAACTTACATCTTACTTTATAAGACTGCTAAAATTTAATGACAAAATGTTTGTTTCTAATATTTAGTTAAACTTTAACAAAATCTCAAGCATTTTAAAAATACTTTATCAATAGCTTTAATAATATTTTCCTTCAAAATTTTTATTAGCGTTATTCTAATGTTAAATTTCATTAAGGTTTATGTGGTTTATATTTTTAACGATATAAAATTTTTACTGAATAAAAACAATTTTTTGCATTTCCCGCTTCGTATTTAAATTAAAATTGTTCGTAAATTAGTAACTATTAGTGTTTATGAAGAAAAAGTGCTATAGTTTTGAAAATAAAAGTACTATTAAATATCAAATTTCGTAATATATTTAATTTAAACCGTGTCCTAAAACTTAAACAATTTAAATCTAATTTTATGAAGTTTTGCAACGAAAAATTGAAAACAGTACTTTTTAAGACAAATCTTTATATGATAATACTTCAATAAGAAACTGTTTTAAATCTCAAATTGAATTTAAACATGCAAAGAAAATAAAATAGAGTAAAGTTAGTTATATTATCTGATTTGTACTTCTTAATTTGTAAGTAATAAGTTTCGGAAGTGACAACTTACATTTATAAGATAACAGGATGCAAAATTATAATTTTTTTGTAGACTAAACATTTGTTTTATAAATGCTCGTTTTTATGTTTTTATTTTTTCAACTAGTTTTTCCAGGGTTTTCCAAACTTATTTTATATGGCTTCGTCATATAAAGAAAAAAAAACTAAGGCTCCTCCGAAAAGTTTTGTCTATAGTAAGTTTCAAGACTACCTATAAATACACACAACACTTTTTTTCAATTTTGTTTTTTACTATTAACTCCAGAATATCTAGAGTAAGTTTCAAGTTATAACCTCATGGCCCCCTAAATTTCTGTAATGGAAAACCGCGAATGAGACCATTTTAAATTATTGAACGAAAAATAGCCTACAGTTTCTAATAAAATCATTATTTACAAGTTTATATAAAACAATTATCTCAAATAAGACCAATATTTCTTATTTAATTACTTAATAAACAAAATAAAAACATTTTTTTAAATTAATTATTTTGAAGGTATCCTTTTTAGCTTTCATTATAAGTTTAAAACTATTTAAATAAATATTCTTAAAAAAGTAACTTATGTTTAAAGCTACACTACGTACCGTACATAAATAGCATTCTTAGTCTAACAGTTATTACATTTAAAATATTAGGAAATTTTAAGATTTTAATTTTAAATAAATGGTAGTAGTTAAAATAATAACACTCGTTTGTTTTCGCCATTTTACTCTATAAAGCTGTTTTAACTAATTAAAAAAAAGATTTTACTTGTAGCATATAAAGTAAATATTTAAAAAAACTTTGTAAACTAAGTTTTTTTCTTTAAATAGGTATTGATTTTTTATTAAGAAACGAAATTTTAAGTACAACATAATTTGTGAAGGCAGCGAAGAAAATAAACTTTTATACCAAAGAAACTGAGGGTTTTAAAAGATTGAGGTACTCATGTTAACATATTATGAAAGTTGTGTAAAACTCATTAAAAATTATGTGTTACAAAATGAATAACTGTTGAAGTCATATTTAATTTCACAAAATCTATAGAAATTTTTTGTATTTAATTTATTTCTACCCGTTAATATTTAGTAGTTTAAACACTTATTTTTAGAATTTTGAATGTGTTTTTAGATGACCCATTGAAATTTTATTACTGTCCTATGCTGTTTTTGAAACATTTTACCGTTTTATTATTATTTTTAACCTTTAAAGTTTGTTAAATCTTGTTTGAAAAGGTTTATCTATCTTTTTATTACGTTTTTTAACATTTAAACTTGTTCTAATATTTATAAACGTTCTTTACTTATTAAAAGTATAAAAAGTTCTTTAACTTATACACACACAATCTTGACGGGTTGCTAAAACAAATACATAAAATAGTTTTATATTCTGCGTTTTTTCGTAGAAAGTATTACTTTATTGATATTTAAAACTTGTGTTTATTAAATAATAAAGTTCATATATTTCTACAACACACAATAAGGAAAATAAAAAGAGAAATTAAATTGAAAAAAAAAACTTAGATTTAAAAAAAAAGTAGCAAAAGTTTATAGCAAAAAGTTGAACAGTTTTTTTGTTCAATTATTATTGCTTATTACAAAACAAAATAAAAGCGCTCAGAAATTTTGGTTTAACGACCCCGTCTGGGATAGCTGTCTTGTTTGGGGTAGTACCTGTTTGCAAACGAGTCCCATTCCCACTTTGCCGGGTTGCACGGAGTTGTGTACTTGTTGTACAGTTCGATGTAGTTCCTAGACTTCAAAAACCTGGAAAAAATAATTAAACAAAGTCAATCAAAATTATAAAAAAACTAAGTGTAAAATAAAAAGCATTCTTAATTTAAAAAAGAAACCTTCAAGTACTTTAAAAGTTGTCATAATAAAAATAAGTAAAACAATAAAAATAAAAGTCTTCAAATACCTAAAAAGGATTAAATAAAACAAACATAAAAGCAGCCCGTAAAATTAATAAAAAAATTGAGTAGTCTAAAACGAATTTAAAAATAAAAAAATTATAAGCTTTAAGTATAAAATACCTGTTAAGTTGCGTTGCATCGGGGTAGATCTTTTGATAGTGACGAAACAGAGCGACGTAATTCAACCTGTAACCCAATTCCCAGCCATCCCTCCGCTCGATGACTACGTAGCTGCTACAGAAATTAATAAAATTGTTATTTAGTTGTTAATGTTATCAAACATACTTCTGCAAATACTTTAAAAGCTGGAAAATTTTGTCGATCGACTGTAAGTTCTTAACTGTTATGTTAATAAAAACAGTTTTTAACAGTTTTATTGTTAACAAATACAAAATCCAACGCCTTTGTCTGTATAAATAATAACATATGCATTAAAAGAAAAATTAAAATTTTATCAACTCAGGTTTCAAAACAGTTTTTTGAATAAATAATTCAAATAATAATAAAAATGCAAATTAAATATTCTATTTAATTCCAGTAATTTCTAATAATAGATAAAATAATAAAAAATAATTAATACTGATATTAAACAGAATAGTTAATTTGCACTTTTATTATCATTTAAACAAGCTCTTAACTTAACAGTATTTTGAGAAATATTTTTTAATTATTACATAACAAACAGTTCAAAATGAAGAAAAAAAATCAAACTTGTCTTTTCTCCTCATTTTGTTTTCTTCATCGCTTATTCTTAAGTTTCTAATTATGTGAATGCTGCCACCTTCCGTCTCTTCCGTCACTTCGTAACAGTCCGTTCTTTCCTGTTTCTCGTTGCCATTGTTGTCATGGTTGTCATGGTCACTGTTGCCAGGTGAACCACCTGTTGTGAGAATGCCACCCCAAGGGTCAAAGTTTCCGTCAAAATTGTCTTCGTTTTCATACCCGATTGATTTCAGTAAACCTTCAAACTTTTTGTTATTTTTAATAAATTCAGAGTTTTCATCGCCATTGTAGTTTAATAACTCGTCCAAGTTTTTTGTAAATTCTTTATTTTTAAAATCAAAACTTTTATCAAGATTTAAGCCTTCCTTCCAGTCGAATGAATCACAGTTTGCTGCTAATATTAAGCAAATAAAAAGTAACAAGTTTTTACAACACGTAAAATTTAGCATTGTTCTATGATTAAAAGTAGATTAATTGTACTTTTTATAACTTTTAAGCAGGTTTTATACTTATCTGTAGACAATATTCAAACTTATAATGATTATATCCTTAGGCTATTTTATCTACTGTTATGCAAACCAAGTAGTCACTATTAGTTTTAATTGGTATTCTAAAGTATTTGCAGCAATGACTGCTATAAAAAATGTTGTCTTCATTTAATAAACTCTAAAGTTAATTAATTATAATTAATTGAAACGACAATGGAATAACTTTATTTAATTGGTTATTTTGTTAAAATTCTAAAAATAGTTTAGTTTATAAACTTAATTTAAAAGCTACATTTTTATATTTTGGTTACAATATTTTAATACATATTTCAAGTTAAAGTAAAATAACCTATTAAAGTATCGTATTATACCAAAAAAATGTATGACAAACATTACCAATAATAATTTTAGAAAACAAAACCTTGTCAACAAAATGTTTAAAGTAAAAACATTATTATTTGTTGAAGAAACTTCCACAAGGAAAAATTGTTTAGAAAAAAAAGTTCTTTTGTACTTAACGTTTTTATTCTGACACTTTTGAAGAAAAGTTGATAGAAATATAAAAACAAGTTTCAGTTGTTTTAAGAATGTTTAAAAGTAAAAAAACAAAATTTTATCAATGATTTTGTATAAACTTGGTATATGTAAAGTATTTGAAAAAAAAACTTTTGTGACTAAATTTTTTTTTTAATACTGTTTCCAAACTTTTTTGTCTGCTTGAATAAAAACGAACAACATTTTTGTTTTCCTAACTTTTAGTTTTATGTTAAATAGTTCATTTAAACGATACTTAAGAATATTTAAGTACTTAAAGTTTACTAAGACCGATAAATACGAAGTTTTTAAACTTATAATGTAATATTTAGTGAAAAGTAAAAGTTCGATTTAGAAAAATAACTAATATTTATGATTTTTTTTCACCTTAAATGACCACATTTTAATAAATAACAATACTTTTCAATAGAATATTAGTAAACTAAAAATCTATATTATTAAAGAAACCCGGTTTAAATAACAATAACTGATTTTGTTAAAGCAGGGTTAAGTTTAATCAACAATAAAAAATATTTTTTTGTTGAATTTTATAGTTAAGTAAACAAAAATTCGAAGTGCTTTTAGTTAAACTTTATCGTAATGAAGTTTTCAAAACACTTTAGATTCTTAAAAAAAAGTCATATATATATATATGTTTCTTAAAAACTTTTTAAATTAAATTATATTAGTGATTAAAAAGAGTGGTATGTATTTTTCAATTTTAAAACTTCAAAAAATGTAAATTTGTAAACAACGTTATTTTAATAACAGTAAGAAACTTTAATCTATTAGTTTTATAAAAAACAAACGGTATAAATAAGTTTTATGGATAAATAACTTATTTGAAACGATTGTTTGTTTCATAAAATAAAGAAAATTAAATATATTTACTCTTTTTCATTAACTGTCTTAATTATAAAAAACAAGCTGAATATATTTATTAACCTAAAGTTAAAGAGTAAATATTATTTAACAAGTTTATTCTATTTTGGAATTAAGTTTTGTTATCTAATATGAAAAAAAAACGTATTCTTAATAAAAAATTTTCATGTTTATACAACAACGACTTACAAATAAAGTATTTAATTTTACAACTATAAATTCCAGTTTTTTAGTAGATGCAGATAAGTCAAATTAAATATAAATGTTTGCAAGTTTTACGAATATGAAGTTACATAAATTCAAATATAAAACTTATTGTATATAAAAACATAAAAAAAAACTGTATAAAAGTTTTAATAGCCGATATTGTAGGTTTTAACTAACCCTTACAAACTTCGTAAAGTTTCACTTAACTGGTTTCTAAACAAAGCTTCATAAACTAAATTTATTATTAAATGTTACTTTGCAATATCGTTCATTACAAACTTACAAATTTTTAAATGATAACTGTTAGGTACATAGTTTATTGCAATATATAATTATGTTTTCAATATATATAAACATATATATAATATTGGTAGCAAATGAATGGTGTCTCAAGATTGTTACTGTTGTTTTAATTTTTTTTTGTTTGTATCCTAAAAAAACATACATCCACAAAATCACAAAATAAAATTGCCTTTTCAGTTTTGTTCAATAAACATAAACATTTTAATAGTTTGTGTTTGTTTTTAAACTTTTACTTAAATTTAATTTTTACAATAAAGAATATGAATAACTGAAAATATTCAAACAAACTTCTAATACTTAAAGTTGTTATTATTTAGCTAATAAAAATAATAAAAGTATGTTTTACTAAAACTTGATGTTGACAAAAGAATATGAATAATTGAAAATATTGAAATATATTTCTAATATTCAACTTTTTTAGTATTTAGCTGATAAATATGTAAACTAGTTTTTGTTTTACAAATTTAAAATAGAAGAAAACATTATAGTAAAACAACAGGACAGTTTAAAACTTTACAAAGTAGCAAAATAAAAATAAACATAATAAAAACCACATATCAATAATAGTTAAACAGCTACTTGTGAATTTCAAAATTTAAGTTTTAATGAAAACAACAAAAAATATTAACAAGTTTTATCTGCAAATAGTTTTAACTACAAAAGTTTTGATATTTTTCAAAATTGTTTGTTGAAAATGTTAAAAAAATGCTCATCACTTCTGAAAAGCCTCAATAAAAAGTCTACGTTTTCATATGGAACAAATTGCAGGAAATTCTTCACGGCTACCCTGTACTTCACAGGTATTGTATCAGAGTTGTCATCGTTACCCTTGAAATTTTGGTTGCTGTGGTAACTGCTATCCTCACCCCAAGGGTTGAAATTCACGTCAAAATTGTCTTCGTTTTCATACCCGATTGATTTCAGTAAACCTTCAAACTTTTTGTTATTTTCAATAAATTCAGAGTTTTCATCGCCATTGTAGTTTAATAACTCGTCCAAGTTTTTTGTAAATTCTTTATTTTTAAAATCAAAACTCTTGTCTGATTTTAAACCTTCTTTCCAGTTGTATGAATTGCACTTTACAACAAAAATTACGCAAACTAGCAATGATATTTTTAACATTCCAGTATTAGTTTAGCACCGTTAAGCTAATATTTAATTGTAGATGGTTCTAAAGACTTTTGGTAAGAAAAAAAGTTAATAGTAATTATTTCCTAAGGCGTTTTAATTGCTAAATCGGAAAATAGTTTCAAAATGTTTTATAACACATTTTAAGTTTTTTTGGAATAACTAAATAACTGTGCGAAAAGATTTTGATTAAATCTGTATACTGTAAAACATAACATTAGTTCCATTTACAATTTTATTTAAACTACAATGATAATAATATAGAATTTTTTTTTTTGAATAGGTTTTGATATTAACACTTCAGAAAACGATATTTTGTTTTTAAAGCTCAAAGTTTCAGATAAACTTGTTAACCTCTTATATTTTAATAACTTTTTTAGTTTTTAGTTTATTTTTAAATACTAAAAAAGTAAAAATCATGGACTTTTTTAACTGACTAAGTAAACTAATCTATCTAAGTAAGATATTAGTGCTTTTATTTTAAGAAGTTTTTCCAAGTATTTCATTTCAAACTTGTTTTAATTTAAATGGTCAATTTAAACATCAAACTATAATTAAGTTTATACATTCAATTTATTTTTTTAATATCAAAAATAAACAGTATTTCCTTTTGCGATGAATTCTAAAACTATCAAAATTGAATGTATTTTTCTTAAATGTTTAAACCTCTAAATTTTATTTTAAAGTATTGAAAAAACAAAAGATTTAAGTAAAAATACCAAAATTAAATAAATAAAAGATACAAATTTTATTTTTAATTAGCTGCTCGAAATATATAAAGTTGAAGAATAAATAAATTGAAAAAAAAAAAAAAAGATATTATAAGTCAAACTTATTCAAATTATATTCAATATGTGATATGATTTAAACAAACAAACAAACTACTTTTTTAAGCAAAGTTTGTCGAATAAAAAAGATATTTTTCTATAACAACAATTAATAGTTTTTAACAAATTTATTTCAATCTAGAATTTAGGTTTCATTGGTTAAATTTAAAATAAACTATAACATATATAAATATATTTTACTAAGAGTTTTCTCAAATTTTTACTACAACGACTTAAAAGTAAATTGTTCAGTTTTAATAATAAAAATTTCTGTTATATAAAACAAACTATTATTAAGAAATTTTTTATGTTTTAATACAACCAGCTCTAGTTAAACAAATTGAACTTTTGAAATAGTAAGATTGTAATTTTAAAACTGATAAAAAAAACTGTGGACATATTATACTTGTCAACATTAGAGTTTATATATTTAATATATCTTCAATTATCTAGTTTTTTATACTCAGTTTTATAAAATTAAGTTTTTACATTATTAAATATATACTACTTTGCAAAAATAGTAAATTTGAAACATACAAACTTTTAAATCTTAATTATTAGGGAAACTAATTTTTTACATTATATGTTCTAGTTGTAGTAAAAATGATCTATATTAAGTAAATCAAAAGTCATTTTTTTTGCTCAATTTTATTTGTTTTTTTTTACTTTTATTCTTAATAGAATATACGTCTACAAATTTAGTGCTTAAAGAAATAAAATCAAACAAAAACAAAATATTAGTTTGTACATTTTTAGCTTTGTTCGATACATAATACTGTGTGTTAAATAGTATTTTTCACTCGTGCTGATTTTACAGCTTCACACGAACTTTATAAAGAAAAACGATATCATATGAACGATGTGAAAACATTCGAAAAAACTTTTGAAAATTATTTTTTCTAACTAAAACTTTTTTTTTACAAACTCACAATAAATAGGTAAAACAATAATAAACATCAAGGCAAGTAAATTCAAAGCTGCATTAAATAAACTTCAATTTCTCTTAAAACTAAAATTATAAGCTACCTACTTTTTGAATTGACAGAAGTTTTAACAATTTTGTTTTAAACAAAAATTAAAAACTAAGTATTTATTTTTTAAGCAAATGGATTCAGCTATAAACTTTATAAGTTTTGATGTTATGTTCAAAATATTTATTAAAACATTTCTCTATTGAAGTGATTAAACCAAATTTTACTTGTTTTTAAAATGCTCAACAAAATTTCCATGGCAACATGTGGGTACATTCTTTGGGTGTTTTTCAAAGCTCGTCTGTACATTATTGGCACCTCGTTCTCATCAGGGTTACCACCGCTCCCTTCAGAATTCTGGTTGCCATGGCTACTTTCACCCCAAGGGTCAAAGTTCACATCAAATTGGTCTTCGTTTGTGTAACCGACAGATTTTAACAGATTCTTAAACTTTTCTTTGTTTTCATTAAAATCAGAATCTCCAAAGCCGTTGTAGCTTAATAAATTTTCCAATTTTTTTGTGAATTCTTTGTTTTCCTAGTCAATACTTTTGTCTGTATTTATTCCGTTTTTCCAGTCATAAGAACTGGACTTCGCAATTAATATTAAGAAAATCAATACCGATATCTTTAACATTTTTCTATTGATTATACAAAATTAGATTAATATGTAAGCGCGGTAGAACGTAAAACATGTTTTATACTTTTCACAAAAAAAGTTTATTTTAGTAATAACTATTTCCTTAGGCGATATTTCTTACTGCGATTCTAAGTAACTTCAAAAAACTGAAAAATAAATTCTTGAAATGTTTGTAATTATCAAATAATTACGCATAAGGAATGAAAAAAAAACTGTATAGAACAATATTAGTTGCATACTTTATTCTAAAATGCAATAGTTTACTGTTATGAAATTTAAAAGAGCTTAAACATTTTTTTATCAGACTATGTTTTTTTTGTTTCTTTGTAATTATAATTTATGATTTGTTTATTAGACGACAAAAAAAGCGGTCAGAAAGTTCGGTCCAAGGATTTGGTTACCTTTCAGTTATCGAGTCCACGGACGGATACAGTTTAACGTCTTGTCCAGGACCATAAAAGTTTATTTTATTTAAAGTGCATAAATTAAAAATATAAGTTTTTTAATAGTTTACAGTTTAATCCCTTCTGTTTTATTAAAACCTAATATAAAAACTATAAAAAAGTAAACAACCACTTTAAGCTTTTTTAAGTGCTTTTGTTACGAAAAGATTTTGAAAACTTTTTATGTTAGTTACTCGTTTTAGGTTTAGTGGATTAACTTAAACAAATAAAAAAATATTTTACTTGGCACATTCTCATTTTAATAATTTAATAAAGCCTTTTTTGAAAATTAGGAACAAATAACATTAAAAACTTTTTTTAGCGAGTACTTCAATTAAAGTTAACAAAATAAAATGTTACTTTGAATTATTTTGATTGCCAATATTGAAACAAACGATAAACTTCAGTAAAACACAAAAAAAGGCTTAAATTAAATATATAATCTTTTTAAAGTTGTATTGGATATTCTTCTATTGTCTTGATTGAAATAATATTTTAAAACAAGATCTGAAAATTTACATATGAACTTTTTTCAGCTATAAGAGTAACTACAAAACTGCACTTGACATAAATTAAAATATAGCTTACAATTAACGTAAAACAATTGCACACCAAGAGTTTTATAAGTAATATATTGTAAAAGGGCTTTAGTAGCAGCAGTAATTTTAAAGCTAATTTTAATACTTCTTATGATGTTTGAAATTAATTTATCAAAATAATTTTAAGTGAAATCTCAAAATTAGTACTTAGCAACAGTACTGTTCACAATATGTTTAACTTCTTGGACATTTTATATTTTAGAAATGTATGTTCTTAAAAATTTAGGTTAGACATGGTATTTTTCTGGAACTACAGCTTACTTAGTTTAATTTTGGATATGATGCTTTGTTTGTAGTGCTAGTATACTTGAATATTAGTCTGATTTACATATTTGGCGAGGTAATTTAGCAAAAAAAAACTATTTTTAAATAAAATTTTTAATTTAAATTATAAAAGCTTTATATTTTGATTAATTTTTAATATGATCAGGTAAAGTGGGTTAGGGATAAGGTTAAAAATAATTAAAAATAAAATATAAAAAAGTCAAAAAATTGATACTTAGCAAATATGCAAATCAGACTGGACTGATCTTAAAGTATACTCTCCGGTTTTTAGTTTCTTATGTAAAAAGTTTCCGTTATATATTTAGCATCACAAATTTTGTTATTGACAATAATAACACCAATTACGTTTACATACTAATCATTTTACTTAAAATCAAAAAACTCATAATGATTTTTTTTTGAATTAGCGGTTTATTTAAACTGATAAGGTTCAAAAACATTTTCAATTAAATTTTTTATGTACCTGATAAATTTAAAAAAGTGATATAATTTTCTAGAGTGTTGCATCTAGAGAAAATACTCTATTATTGAACAAAAAATTGTGCTACCCTACTAGAAAAGTCTAGGCTTGACCCTGAACTACAGTTCCACCACAACTACAGTACATCCTGGACAAGATGTTAATAGGTATCCAAGTAGTGTGCGAATTTATAACCGAATGGTTTTTCGTGCATTAAGTTCTAGGAAAAAATATTAGAGCGTCATTTTTTCTATGTAGCTCAACAAATCTTAATTTAACTAACAACAATAAAACGTTTATCGTTGCAAGGGGTAGAGTTTGAGACTGATGTTTTTTTTACCATAAGAAAAAAAAAAAAAATTTCGCAGTTTATTTACATAGATATGATATGAATAAAATTAAAATTAAGCCAAAAACTGTTGCTTCAAAAGTCCCTATTGTTAGGGAAGCAATTACTCCAAACAAAGATTAAGTTTACTCAAACTTGGATACAAGTTGAAGAAATTTTACTTTTTCTTATATGAGAAAATTTTCTTTGGTTTAAAATCAAAACTAAATTAGTGCAACATATATATATTTTTTAAATTTGGAAATGTAACACATTAAAATTTAAAATATATATTGGTCATATTATTTGAATCCAAGTAAACTCCTTTTTAGCTTCATTTTAGAGTTCTTAGAAAAGTTTTAAATTAAAAAAGTACTTTCCTTATTATATAAATTCTTTGATGATTTCTATTTAGTTAAAAGAATCAATAGTTACCCTCTTCAACAACAAATGCTAAGCAAAAGTAAAACTGTTTTTTTTTGTTTGTTATAAAACTTTAACTTTTTAATTTTTAATAAATTCTTTCCAAAAGAATTTTCCAAATATTCCAAGAAACATTTCCTGAAAATTTGAGGTAGTTATCTCAAAAAACGTAGGAGAAGATAGATTTTTAGTGATTTCTAGTTATTTGCCGTTTTAGTTTGCACCTCCCATAAGGATCCTATTGTTGCCTCCAACTTTGACCTGCTATATATCAAAAATTATTCTAAAGTTTTTAAATCTGTAAAAAGCATCTTGTGGCTTAGTAAAAATTATATAAGATAAGATCAAGTTTCAAAAAAAGTGTTTGCCCCCTCCCCCCTATGCCCTTAACTGTTTTATTGATGTGTTAACAATTCAGTTTTAATCAATAAAGTAAAGCATTAGTAATTGTAAAATCTTGTTTAACTACATAAAAAATCACTCCTATTACTGAACAGCTAAACTGAAAGAAAAAAATAAAAATAAAACAAATACTCTCAAAAAAAAAATCATTATAAGTGAGTTAATAAACTTTACATAGTTATAAAAATAAAAATTTTTAACAACAAATATTAAAAAAAGAAGTTTATACACCTGAATTTAGAATCTCCATCTTCTGAAACAGATATAACTAGACAAATAATAAAAATATACCAACTTAATCACACTGTCATTGACAATGAAACTACACTGTTATATTTTAGGTAAAAAAAAACACAACTTAGACCAACCCAGCTCCCTTATACCAAGTATATGAGACCAACTAGGGTCAACCCTAAAAAGGAAAGTACCAACACTAATAACAAAAGTATAAGTTCAATTAATACTTTGTAAAGATTAAGCTTGACATTTTTCTGAATGACTTTTAAGTAGTCTCTCAGTCCAAATTGAAATGCTTCAAGATAGCTCTGAGTTTTCAGATTTCTGGGAAATTCTTTCAATAGTTTACAACCAAGATAGGATAATGGCTTCAGACCATAAAGACTATTTACTTGAAAGTCTTGTAACTTAAAGCCGCTAATAAATCTTGTACATATTGTTTAGTTTTTTCTTGCTTAAAAACATTGCCAAATAGCCATATTTTTCATTTCAAAGTAGTTTTGTATTGCCAATATAACTTACTAGATAAACAAGCAAACAGTTTAAAATTTTAGCACTTTAGTATGATTACTAATTTTAAATAACTGTGCATGAAGTTCTATTATTTTTTTTTCAGATATGAAAAGCCTTTAACAAAAATGCATATGTTCAAGATAAAGTACTTTTGCATATTATGAAAACTATCAGCAGTTTTCATTTGTAGGAAAAACTAAATTTAAAAATGAGTTAGTTTAAAATTGTGTCCTAGTTTAAATTTGTATTTTATATTGTTTTGCTCATTTTTGAAATAGTTTATTTTGTAAATAGTATTTAACAAACTACTTAAGTAAATACAAATTTTATAAGTTAAAACAAACATTTTTTTAAAGTCAAAAAACATGCTATCACTTAAACATTACTGTTAATTTTATAAACTATTATTTTAATGTTCAATGACTTTAACTATTTAGCTTTATAACCTTTTACCTTCCAAGTTGAGTAATAAGTTTTCTATCACCAACTTTTCTATAGATAACGTCTGACTATATTTCTTTTAATTTATTTGTATTATTAGGCAACCCATTTGAAAGCCGTAATTCACTTCAAAATACACCAGAAATTAATAATCCTGAAGATTTAACCATTCAAGGCCTGTCAATATCAGAAAATGAAAACTGTTTCACTTTTGTTCAATCAGACAACAACTCACTTAATCATGAACACGATACAGTTAAGAAAAAAATGAAAACAACAAACCAAAATAAACGTTCAAGTGAAAAGAAACAATTCACTTGTTTCACTCAGCCAACATCTGCAGTTACTTTCAGTGATTTCAGTGTTAGACTAGTACTTGGAGATGACAAAATAAAAAAATCTTGCTTAAAAGGTAAAAATTACCATCAGTTTAATGGGAAAATTGTACGTGCATACTAAATAAATTAAAGT